>NW_024845964.1:0-1031 GCF_019175285.1 Sceloporus undulatus
CTTGCTAGTGTAACTTACCAATAATTGTGCCATTTAAGGACCCCCTTGCCCCAATTTAACTTGACTGATGGGACTTTGTAATTCTTGGACAATTTCTCAGATGATAAACAGTGCTACCTGAAACTGGAATGATAGGCTTAGTTTATGCAGTTGACAGCAAAAAATTTAAATAATATATATGTTAAAAACATATCCTCTTCCCAATTTAAAGCTGAATGCCTCTAGTACTATGGAACAAAGCTGTATGAGTGTCTTCTGCTATTGCTTAATATTGTTAATGGCTTCTATTTGATGGCTTAGTTGTTTATAGTTATGTTGCACAGCAACACAGTGGCACTATTAAGGTTGCATCATGGGACCTTATGACCACCACCGCCCTACCAATAATGCAATAATGAACTATTAAGACAGTAAAACTTATTAATGTGAAAATATGAGGGTAATGGCCCTGAACAGTAAGGAGGACCATATTTCCTTGAGCATGAAATTGTCATTTGAACAAAGGCTCTCATTTGTATTTATATACTTCAAGACCAGGAAGAAATAAAAAGACTCTGGATGTAATACTGAGAAGAGTTATATAAAAGAGATGACAAAATAAAGGATACATGGAATGAAAAGCTGTATGAAGATGAACTCCAAATTATAAAAAGTGAGGTGGAAGCTACAATAAGAGGAATGGAGAAAAATAAATCTCCAGGAACAGATGATATTCCAGTCTAACTACTTCAATCCACATTGGCAGAATCAACTCTAGTGCTAACCAACATATGCCCAACAACAACAACAACATTTATTACGGCACACAGCCAGGACAAAGCAGTAAAAGGTATTCAAGAAATTCTAGGAAAATATGCTCATATGTACACAACATAAGTAAAATGTGGTTATAACATTCGACCTCAGGATATAGGCTATATATATTTGTTGGAAGAAAAGCCGCTAATATTCTAGAATATACAGTACTGTAAATTTAGCATGGACATTTAACTAGCCGCTATCAACACGTCTATCTCTTGGGAGACCGTTTC
>NW_024845965.1:0-1031 GCF_019175285.1 Sceloporus undulatus
TTTCGATGCCCAGACGGAGATCATCGACCAAGGCGACCATGGCCGTCTCAACCCCGTAACCCGCCCAGAAGCCAGTTTAAAATGGGTCCAGATAATCCGTTTCATCCAAGACCTCCTGAAGCTGGATTGCAACTGCCCTCTCGATCACCTTCCCCAAAAATGGTAGCAGCGAAACTGGCCGATAATTGTTATGTACCAGGGGGTCGAGGGAGGGCTTTTTTAATAAAGGTTTTACGATGGCCAATTTTAATTCAGATGGAAATTGCCCTTCCCTCAAGGATGTATTAATAATCCGGCGTAACAGTAAAGTTACCGCCAGTCCCCCCTGGGCCACTAACCATGAGGGACAGGGATCGAGAGAGCAAGTTGTCTTCCGAACACTTCCGAGGATCTTATTCACATCATCGATACTTACCAACTCAAACCGATCCAGTTTAATAGAGTCCACGGAGGCTCTGGACGCCTCTACCCTAGGTTCTGCTAGAATGTCGGCGTTAAGACCTTCGCTTATCCGAGAGGTTTTATCCACGAAGAAGTTATTAAATTGGTCACAGCAGGCCTTAGAAGGTTCAAGGATCTGGTTCGGGGCAGGAGGGAGCTGAGTCAGCTCCCTGACCACCCTGAACAACTCTGCTGGACACGACTCCGCGGACGCGACACGATCACCATAGAATGAATTCTTAGCTGCTCGTATCGCCTCTCTATAGTCCTCTAACAGTTGGTCTACGAGAGTCTTGTCGTCTAAGCAAAGGTGTTTCCGCCAACGGTACTCTAGCCGTCGCAGTTCCTGCTTCCTTGCCCGGAGATCTTCCGTATACCAGGGCTTATGCTTGGAAGCGGGCCTGAGAGGGCGCTTGGGAGCGATACTGTGTATAGCCCTAGAGAGACCGGTATTCCAGATACCGGTGAGGGCATCAACAGAGTCGCCGTCACTTCCAACCATGAGCCCCTCTAAGGCTTCCTGGAACCTTTTAGGTTCCATCAGCCTTCGAGGGTGGACCATCCTAACAGGTCCACCACCACCGGGGGGG
>NW_024845966.1:0-1031 GCF_019175285.1 Sceloporus undulatus
AGGTTTGGTATCAGAGCTATCACTGCTGGTGTAACCACTGTTGGGACACTGTGTTTAGGGGGTGATTAGTGGGCCTGTGCCATAATCACAGGCCCACTAATCACCCCCCAAACACTGTCTAGTCCCCCAATGAAAAAGCAGAAAATAATACAGAAAGGGTTATAGGTTTTTTTAAATGGCAGTAGTCAGAAAATAAATCATAAGAGAAAAAAGATACACTCACATGCAATACAGAAAGAATATTATCCTTGAAGAAACAGAAGGAGAAACGGCTCTAGAAATAGATTATTTAGAGCAGAAATAAGAATCAGACTGAGAGCTGTTGGGGATTGCCCCCCTTCCCCTCGTCACAGTTCCTTTAAAGTCTACTTCCTGCTTACCAGAATGATGAGAAGCAGCAACCCATGAAAGGAAGTTTTCCCTTCCACTGCTGTAAAAAGAATATTTACTGCAAAACCATTACTAACATGAAACTAGAAAGCAGAACAGTATTTCCCAAACTTAGATCTTCAGATTTTATTGAAGTACAACACATATAAAACTACAGGAATAGTGGTTTGGTCTTCTGGAAATTGACATCAATACTCTCCAGGGCCCCAAATTTGGTAACTAATAAAATAACATGTTAAGATGCTTACATCTTTAAATAGGAACCTATTATGTATGGAATAATTGAAATTACACATCATGGTTATTTTGAAGTAAAGGAAGATACAGGGTGCTGAAATCATAGTAAGCACATTTACAACTGAAAATACTAGGCATACATAAATCTTTGAGAACGTCTCCTTACCTTTTACATTTATTATGCTTCTCCCTTCAATGAAATCCATCACCAATTGTTTTTCCACAAATGTGTAGAGATCTTGCATCCCTTCTAAATAAGGGATAGGCAACTGTGGGACACTAGGAGGCTGCATTACCCTCCCCCAGAAGTTCTTGCAAACCAGACTCCTAATGTAAAAAAATATTTTTGCTTCCAATCTCTCTCAATCCTCTCTAGGGGCTGTGGGCAGCATTTTCACAATATT
>NW_024845967.1:0-1031 GCF_019175285.1 Sceloporus undulatus
TGTCTCTTCGAGCCAGCAAGGTTTTTCCTTTCTCGAAAGCGGTTTGAGAGTTCTCTTGGCCTTCCCTTCTTCTCCTCTCTCCTGCCTTTCCCCCCTTCCTTGGTGGTGGCTATGGCAGAGGACCCCAAGAGCACTGGCTAAGGGTCATCCTTAGCTCAGGCTTCCCTAGCTCAGGGTCTGCCAGCTCAACAGAAGGAGCTGGCTTCAGAGGGAGACCCATTGGGATGTGTTTGCTGTTGCTCTGCAGCTTCTTCACTACTGCCACTTCAGTCCTTTTCTTCTCTTCGTTTCTCTTGCTGCCTTGGGAGCATGAAGAAGGACTTAATATGGCAAGGGCTCCCAGGATTGGAGAAAGGTCTTGGCTTTGCCAATGACTCTCCCCCTCTTCCAGAGCTGCCCCCTATCATGGTGGGAGCACAGGAGATTTCTGCAACAGCATTGCAGCACATGGGAGCCATGGGAACAGATGATGAGGGGTATCCCCTCCATATCTCTGTTTCTCCACATCACCTCTGCCCAGCCTGTTTAAGGCCAGGGATCAGTGAGGAAACTGGCCAGAAGTCATGGAAACTTCCCTGCTCATCCCATTTGGGGCCAGAGTTCAGAGGACAGGCCAGCCAAAAGCCATGGCAAAGGATTTTTCTGCATCACCTCTGCCCAGCCTGTTTAAAGCCAGGGATCAGTGAGGAAACTGGCCAGAAGTTATGGAAACTTCCCTTCTCAGCGTCTGCTCAGCCCATTTGCGGTCAGAGTTCAGAGGACAGGCCAGCCAAAAGCCATGGCAAGAGATTTCTCTGCATCACCTCTGCATAGCCTGAAACAGGGCCAAGGTCAGAGAGGCAAGCCAGCCAGAAGACACAGGAGAAGGGTGAGTACCAGGGGCCCTCTCCAGCCACCAAATAGCTTTTGCCAGATCTAATGCCCTCTCTCGGGGCAGGCATTGCCATGAGGCCTCTGCCAGGGCCATTGCAGGCACTATGCCTAGCATAAGGTTTGGGACTCTGCCAGGAGGGCAGATGGGGGCATAAACC
>NW_024845968.1:0-1031 GCF_019175285.1 Sceloporus undulatus
AGGAATCAAAATATTACATTATTAAAACAGTTATGAAAAGAATCAAACACATTTTAAAAAGATAAAACAATATATATAATTAATAAGGTGAAGCATTTTCCTTATGCAGCTGTTCTAGAATTCCACATGCATAGGCATTTTTGAGATAAAGCTTATGAACAGATTCCCCCCCCCCCATTATTTTTCTTAGGCTTAAATTTATTATTCATCTATTCTGGTGATATCATCTACCTTGCCCTGAAAGGACCAGAGGCTCATTCACACTGCACAACATGGAATCCTGGGATTTACATTTAGGGAGAAGTATTTAGAATTTTCAAAAAGAGAACTCTGGTGCCTAACCAAACTACAAATCCCAAGATTTCATAGGATGCAAGTATGGCAATTAAAGTAGAATCACAGTGCTGTGTAACTGTAGTGTGAAAAGGCCCCCCAAGATGAGGAAAATGGCAACAGTGGAATATAACTTCATTGATATCACTTAGACTTTCCCTATAAATATTGTACTGCAATTGGAAGGTTAATAAAATGCTAAAACATGGACTGAAAGCTGCAGTTGTCACTTCGAGTCAACCCAACTCATGGTGACCCTGTGGATGAGATATCTCCAAAGGTTCCTTTCCTCCACTGCTCTGCTTAAATCCTGCAAATTCAGGCCCGTGACCTTCCTGATTGAATCTATCCATCTGGTGTGCAGTCTTCCTCTCTTTCTACTACCTTCTACCTTTCCTAGCATTATTCTCTTTTCTAATGAATTAGGATTTCTCATGATGTGGCCAAAGTACAACAGACTCAATCTGATCATACTGGTTTCTAAGGAGATTTCAGGGTTGATCTATTCAAGGACCCATTTGTTTATCTTTTTAGCTGTCCATGACATCATTAGCATTCTTCTTCAGCACCACATTCACACTACACTACACCCCATAAATTAATCTTCTTATTACTCACTTTTTTCACTATCAAATGTACAAAAATGTTAGGACACAATTAATATTTGGGAACTGGGGAATCCAGTTTGTTCCACCTTT
>NW_024845969.1:0-1031 GCF_019175285.1 Sceloporus undulatus
TCGCGCCAAAGCCACACTGCATTCCTAAGCACTGGAGTGCAGCTTTGGTGCAGCTTCCGGATTCTTAGGGTGCATGCATCATTTAAATAGCATACCTCCAAAGAGACCTGAAGCAGCTTTATTTTGTCAGTCTGTAACAGGCCATGGTTATGCAAATAAAAACTCAGTCCATCATATATGGTTAAAAAAATTACATGAGCTGGTCACCTGTTGGTATTTTTTACATATATATGATCCCCTCTAGAAGCAGTTGTCATTTTCCTCCTGATACATGATGTCCACATTCAATTCAAAGCTACAGAAGCAGACTTGTGCATGTGGTACCATTGTGCATAGAACTACATGCACATTTTCCAACCCCCAAAGAAGCAGCAAAATGGCACTTGTTTTTGGGGCAGAAAAAAATGCCCTTGCAGCCGCTGCCATGGCTCTTCCGTGTTTCTTTGGCACAGCAAGTGTAAACGTTACACCACAGAAATGTTGTGACACCACCCACCATCTGGGCGGGCAGGTGGTGTGATGCCACTTTGGGCATGAATTTGGGACAGGTGACATGCGGTTGCCACACCCCCACTCCTCCCTGATGCTGGCATTTCTGGCTGATCTGTACATCCCCTCAGTCAGCAATGTAGGGTCCCCTTTATTAAACTTAGACTTATACAGCATTATAGACTTATAAACTTAGAAATATACAGCATTATAGCTGTGTGCTTTTTAGCATTCTTTCTGATTCTGCTTTCAATCGCTGCCTTTCAGTGTGATTTTTCAGCATCACACTTTGCCTTAAGGCATTTGGCCATCTCATTATGGAGTGGAGTTTCAGTACAGGATGCTGAGAGCCTTTGGCATTTTCTGATAAGACAAATCAAAGTGCATTTAGAACTAAAAGCTGCCACATCACTTCATATAGCAGGTGTTCTTCTAGATATCACTGTTGTACTGATCAACAGCCCTACCATTGATATAGTTGCTTAAAACATTTAAAGAGTTGGTTTGAACTCTTTAAACAGGAGGATGGGATGGAGATCAAT
>NW_024845970.1:0-1031 GCF_019175285.1 Sceloporus undulatus
CTTGTCTTCTTCCAGGCAGACCTGTTGGAGCTAGCCTGCCTCTCTCTACCTCAAGATGGTGGATGAAGGGAGGGTTTGTCTTCTTCCAGGGAGGCCTGGTGGAGCTAGCCTGCCTCTCTCTCTCTCAAGATGGTGGATGAAGGGAGGGCTTGCTTCATCCAGGCTGGCCTGGTAGAGCTAGCCTGCCTCTCTCTCCCTCAAGATGGTGGATGAAGGGAGGGTTTGTCTTCTTCCAGGCAGCCCTGGTGGAGCTAACCTGCCTCTCTCTCTCTCAAGATGGTGGCTGAAGGGAGGGTTTCCCTTCTTCCAGGCAGCCCTGGTGGAGCTAGCCTGCCTCTCTCTCCCTCAAGAGAGTGGATGAACGGAGGGTTTGTCTTCTTCCAGGGAGGCCTGGTGGAGCTAGCCTGCCTCTCTCTTCCTCAAGATGGAAGATGAAGGGAGGGCTTGTCTTCTTCCAGGCAGGCAGTTGGAGCTAGCCTGCCTCTCTCCCCCTCAAAATGGTGGCTGAAGGGAGGGTTTGACTTCTTCCAGGCAGGCCTGGTGGAGCTAGCCTGCTTCTCTCTTCCTCAAGATGGTGGATGAAGGGAGGGCTTGTCTTCTTCCAGGCAGACCTGGTGGAGCTAGCCTGCCTCTCTCTCCCTCAAGATGGTGGCTGAAGGGAGGGCTTGTCTTCTTCCAGGCAGACCTGTTGGAGCTAGCCTGCTTCTCTCTCCCTCAAGATGGTGGATGAAGGGAGGGGTTGTCTTCTTCCACGTGCCCTTCATTGGGAAGTGAGGGAGGAGATTGTGGAGGCCCTGTTCTCTCTCAGTAAGGATCTCACTTTCTTCTGATTGTTCAACTTTCTTGTGATTGTGCAAGTGCTGAAAAGTAACCCTGGGAGTTCGTCTTTTATCTTGATACCTTAAAGCAGGCTGAGTGGTTTTCTTTTAGCTTTGCTGCTATTTCTGGCCTCTCTTCCCAGAAAGCCCTTCACTAGCAGACTTTGGTCGAGGTCACAGTGGATGATGTGAGGTCCAGTTGCACTCCAGAGC
>NW_024845971.1:0-1031 GCF_019175285.1 Sceloporus undulatus
ACGCTTGCTTGAAATTGCTAAGAGAGAGAGAGTAAGCTAAGGGGGAAGGACAACAAAATGGCGATTTGAAGCTGAAATGCTAGAGAAAAGGAGCTACAAAGCAACAGTTTAAACGATGGAAATATAATTACACTGGTACCCCGGGTTACGAAATTAATTCGTTCCGCTGCCGCTTTCGTAACCCGGAATACTTCGTAAGCCGAATAGCCCATAGGCGCTAATGGGGAAAAGCCGCGATTTCGTGCGAAAAAGCGCCGAAAAGCACCAAAAAATTTTTCGTAACCCGAAATAACCTTCGTAACCCGGAACAATTATTTTCAATGGATTTTTTTTCGTAACCCGGAAATTTCGTAAGGTGGGTATTTCGTATCCCGGGGTACCAGTGTAGTGGACAATCTTAATTAACTAATTTAAACCACAAGGAGGACTATATAAGAAACATTGCTAGACCCTCTAATCCAATTTAATCAACCTTAATATATGACTGGACCAAGAGGGGAAGGAGAGGAAGACAAAAGAGACTTTGAAACATTACCAGATTATACTACCAAATACTCAAGAAAGGTGACGACGGAAAGAGGACGGGGGAGGAGACATCAATGACTTACAAAATTTATAATAATTAATTTTATATGTGTTGTGAGGCCAAAAAAGATTGCAGTGGAATTAAAGGGTGAAATTAAAGGAAAACCTTTAAGTTAATTATTCAAGCAAGGTTATACTACCAAATACTCAAGAAAGGCGACGACGGAAAGAGGACGGGGGAGGAGACACCAGACCTGCTCCAAAACTTTTCTTTTTGGCTGTTGGGGCTTTTTTTTCTTTGTTTTTTTTTCCTTTCTCCTTTTTCATCTTCTTTTTTTGCCTCTATGTAGAGGTAAGGTGGCTATAGTGGAATCTAAAAATAAGACTACTGGCTCTTCCCTATCTCCCAAGAAAGGCAATAACGGAAAGAGGACAGGGGACGAGACAACGGAGGAATAAAAAAACTGTAACACTATAACATCTCTAAAATACTACTTTTAAAAGCA
>NW_024845972.1:0-1031 GCF_019175285.1 Sceloporus undulatus
TTTTTTCTTTTGTTTTTCTTGTTTTTAATAATCTTTATTAAGTTTTACATAATCACTATATACAAATAAATTTTCCATAAATAACGATTCATCTAATCTCCATCTATAATCACTTCCTTTTCTCAATAACTCCAAATGGACTTGGTTATGATCCAAATTTGTATTTATTTTTATCTTTGTTTCTTTAATATTCCCTGCCAATCTCCCCATTCTGATTTACTTCTGTTTAGAATATGAGACTCTTCTTTCCTGCAAATATTTTTTTTAAATTGTATTTTTATTGGAGGTCTTTAAGCAGAGGCTAGATGGCCATCTGTTGGGGATGCTTTGATTTGGATTTCCTGCATGGCAGGGGGTTGGACTGGATGGCCCTTGTGGTCTCTTCCAACTCTATGATTCTAAGCAGGGAGGGAAGGGAGGAGAGAGACTTTTGTTTCCAATGGCGGTGTGTGTGCATGGGCGCCATCATTGGGAACAATGGCCAGGTTTGCCATGCTCAAATCTGCGTATCAGGGGGGCGCACTGTATTCTTCTGTTTCCTCCTCATCCAACGTGTCCTTTTTTATTTTTATAAATTTTATTTAGAATAAAGTATAACAACATAAAGAGAAAAGAAGAGTTAGAAACCATATAGCAACCTATAGGAAATAAAAAATAAAACAACAACAACAAAAAACAAACAAACATATAACTCCACTACATATTAGTTCTACACACCAACACTTTTAACACAGAGACATCTATTTACATAAGACCATAGATATCATCGTTGTCCTTCTAGTTCTTCTTAGTTTTGGCACAGCGTAAATTTGTTAGTTCCTTTCCACGATTTGCATGGCAGGGGGTTGGACTGGATGGCCCTAGTGGTCTCTTCCAACTCTACGATTCTATGATTTTCCCAATTCTTCTAGAGTAATGGCCTTTTTGGTATCCTGTGCCCATCTTATCATACCATGTTTAATGGTTTCATTTCAAAGGTCTCTATCTTTTAATAACTTATAATATTTTGCTATACATTTCCCTTGTTGATC
>NW_024845973.1:0-1031 GCF_019175285.1 Sceloporus undulatus
GCATTTAAATAAGCCGTTTCAAAATCAAAATGCTCCACTATCAAATTTCTTCTTGCTGCTACAGCTAACACCATTCTCAAACTTTCTGGCTTTGCTGTTGGAGAATATGTCTTGTCATAATTCTCATGCTGTTGTTGTTCAAAACCCTTAGCTACTAGTCTAGCTTTGTATTTTATGCTTCCATCAGGCATTTCCTTTCTTTTGTAAACCCATTTGCAACCTATTACTGGTTTTTTCTTAGGTCTATCCACAATCTCAAACACATCTTTGTTCACCAAACAACTAAACTCATTTTCCATTGCATCACACCATTTTTCTTGTTCTTCCCTGGAAAAGGTTTCCAACTGTTCAAAACTTTCAGGCTCTTCTATAACTGTACAAGCTCTAGCCTGCGTCACAGCAAACCTATCTGGTGACTTTCTAATTCTGTGACTACGCCTGGGCATGAATTCTGTCGTTCTGCCTCTTTCCTCATCACTATCTGTACTAGAAGTTGCTGTCTTTCTGCTAAACCTCTTGTCCTCTGTCATCCTAGTGGTTACTGGTCTTGTTTGTGTTTCCTCATCTGAGGTACTACCACTACTGCTAGTTGAGGCTTCTGGCTTGACTGAAACCCCTCCGTTTCCTGAAGTTGGTTCAGTCTGCACTTGCTGCTCACTTGAGCTACCTAATCTCACAAATACTTCTTTGTTTGCATGCAGCTTGTCCCAGCCAGCATGTCTCTCAAAATTTGCAGACCTGGAGTACTGTATCTCTTTTCCTCTCATTAGGAATTTGTAACTGTTCCCTGAATAACCTAGGAACATCAGCCTTTTGCTTTTGGGCTCTCCTTTTCTCCTGAAACAAGCAGGTATGTACACATGTGCAAATTGTCCAAACACTCTTAAATACTTGAAATTTAGCACTCTCCCATATAAAACTCTGTAGGGAATATCATCAATCTCTGAATGGTACATCCTATTACTTATGTGTATGGCATTCAGGGTTGCTTCACCCCAAAAACTTTCTCCAACTCCTGCATCTGCCATCAT
>NW_024845975.1:0-1031 GCF_019175285.1 Sceloporus undulatus
GGTTCTAGTACATGCTATTTCCATCCTGAAAAGTACCTTCCATAATCTGCTGTATCATTGCCAATTACCAGCTTTCTCTGAAAACATCTAATTTCATTGTTTTGTGGTATAATTTTTTTACCTCCTTGATAACCTGGGCTTGCCCAACCTCTCCAGCATGAACAGTCCGATGAATGCCACATCTTTCAGCTTCCTGAACAAAACAGAATATGAGGTAGAGAGATTTAAACTTATTGGCAGATGTCAGAGAGGTATAACAGTTATGGTTCACATTTGTTAACTTTCTTGTTTCTTAGTTGTAGATTTAGAAGAACTGACTCATACTGATAAATTTTTTTGCCTAGGATTGCTATTTTCCCCAAAAGAAAAGTTATTAAAATATATTCAAATCTAAAGATACTGTACCAATTTCTTGCTTTCTGTATGATAATCTTAACTTTCCCCATTATAGCTGCAAGGTTATGCAGTTTTACCTAGAATAAGCCCCACTGAACTTAGAAAGCTGCCATATGCCACCACAATATTTACAGCGCTATATAAATAAAGGTTAATAATAATAATAAATTTTTAATTAAAATATTTATTACAAATATTACAAATATACATTTCATCCCATACATCATAACTCAAGGCTATCATTCAGTTTCCCCACCCCTTTATTTCCCAACTATTGTCTATTTACTTAAAGGACAAAGAAACAAAGCAAAACAGCATTCTCTCTGATATATTCCTCTATACATGGTTTCCTGAAAAGCCCACATCTCACTCTATATATCTAAGTATTTCTGATTTAAAAATCACAGTCTATGTATTTACTTCCTTATAGATGCGTTATATATTTTTCATTTCCTTTTTTACTTCATGAAGCTGTTTAGTGTTTCCTCCTCCTTATAGCTATAATATTCTTAAACATTCCTATCACATGTTATTGTTATTAATCTCATATATATATATAATTAACCGTATTTCATCTTCATATTCTATTTACTTACAGTTATAATGTTATACCATCTTATCTAAATTGTCACATA
>NW_024845976.1:0-1031 GCF_019175285.1 Sceloporus undulatus
CTTTCCTGGTATTGATGTCAGACTAGCTGGACAATAATTGTTGGGATCCTCTTTTTTCCCCTTTTTGAAGATGGGGACGTTTGCCCTCCTCCAGTCTGCTGGCACTTCTCCTGTTCTCCAGGAGTTCTCAAATACAGTTTTATTGCGAATGGCTCCGATATTTCATTAGCCAGTTCTTTTAATACCTTTGGATGTAGTTCATCTGGTCCTGGAGATTTATATTCATTTAGATTAACCAGATATTCCTGTACTATCTCTTTACTTATTCTGTGCTGAAATTCCCCTATTCTGTCCTCTGCTCCATTTTCTTCAGGTAGAGCACCCTTTTCCTTTTCCTTTTCTGAGAAGACTGAGGCAAAGAAAATGTTGAGTAATTCTGCCTTTTCTCTGTCCCCTGTTAACATTTTGCCAACTTCTCCACGTAGTGGCCCTACAATTTCCTTCTTCCTCCTTTTTCTGCAGACATATTCAAAAAAGCCCTTTTGTTTTTAACCTCTCTAGCAAGCCTGAGTTCATTCTGCACTTCAGCTTTTCTGACTTTACATGTCTGCTATTTCTTTGAATTCCTTTTTTGTGATTTCCCCCTTTTTCTATTTCTTATACATGTTCCATTTAAAACTTAGCTCAGTTGAAAGTTCCTTAGTCATCCATCCTGGTTTCTTGAAACACCTCCCATTTTTCTCCCTCACTGGAACTGTTTGAAATTGTGCCTTCAGTATCTCCCTTTTGAGAAACTCCCATCTATCTTGAATTCCCTTCTCTTTTAGTATTTCTGACCACAGGATCACCCTCAATACTTCTCTAAGTTTACTGAAATCCGCTCTCCTAAAGTCTAGGATGCGTGTCTGACTATGCCTGGCTTCTACTTTCCACTGTATAACAAACTCCAGGAGAACATGGTCACATCCGCCTAAGGATCCCACCACTTGCACCCCATTAAGCAAGTCATCATTGTTGGTTAGGATCAGATCTAAACTAGCTGACCCCCTTGTTGCCTCTTACACCTTTTGGACAATGAAACTGTCTTCAAG
>NW_024845977.1:0-182 GCF_019175285.1 Sceloporus undulatus
ATAGAATCATAGAATCATAGAATCGTAGAGTTGGAAGAGACCACTAGGGCCATCCAGTCCAACCCCCTGCCATGCAGGAAATCCAAATCAAAGCATCCCCGACAGATGGCCATCCAGCCTCTGCTTAAAGACCTCCAAGGAAGGAGACTCTGTCACCCTCCGAGGGAGTGCATTCCACTGTC
>NW_024845977.1:282-1031 GCF_019175285.1 Sceloporus undulatus
CAAGCGCCATTTTTTGCCGACGGAAGGTAATCCGTCAGGCAAAAATCACGCCCGTCAGGACTGGACGCGAACGGGTGCGCGACGGGGGACGGAACGGGGCCTCTTGGAGGACTTTTGCGTGTGCGATAAAATCCGTTTTTGGGAGGTCGCGCTCGCACATGAGAGTCCTTCTCCCGTCCCTAGAACGTTTACGTTTCTGTGTGCGATAAGGTCCCTAGTCTAATACTCAAATCACTACACCACACTGGGGCTGTCTTCATCACTCGCAAAATAAAGCGGCTTTAAACTGATTTGAAGCCTACCTATCCAGATGACATACAACATGAAACCAAGTGGAAAGTGGAAACCAACATGAAGCTGTGCTTCAGGGCTAAAAAATGGAGCAAAAAGAAACTCTGATACTCCACCTTAATGTGGAACATGTGCGCCACCACACATACATACATACAGCATGGTATGAGTGCAGGAATGCAGGAAAGCCAGGGTGGTGTACAGAAGTGGTCTGGAACATGCACCCTGGGAGTGGTGGGATGCAGCCACTGGTGCTATTGCTCACCATATAGAATCATAGAATCATAGAATCATAGAATCGTAGAGTTGGAAGAGACCACTAGGGCCATCCAGTCCAACCCCCTGCCATGCAGGAAATCCAAATCAAAGCATCCCCGACAGATGGCCATCCAGCCTCTGCTTAAAGACCTCCAAGGAAGGAGACTCTGTCACCCTCCGAGGGAGTGCATTCCACTGTC
>NW_024845978.1:0-1031 GCF_019175285.1 Sceloporus undulatus
AACGACCTGACATCATCTGTAGGAGAAGCCGCCTCTGGGTGGTGCAAAAGCTGCGGAGAGCTCTGGGCCGGGTCGTCATCTCCCGAAGAATATTCCGAATCCACAGGCTCGGGTTCGGAATCAGAGGGTACCAAGTCCACAGCAGCATACGGTCTGGGAAGTTCGACAGGCCTGTCCACACGCCGAGATGGAGCCGATGTCGATGGGCCTGGTCGGTCAGGCAGCTCGCGACGATGGTAACCCTGGCCACGAGGTTGGTCCAAATCCCGGGGACGGTCCCGACCTCGGGAGGATTTGGAGAGGACCACCTCCTTAGGGACCGGGAGAAAAAATTGGTCTGTCTCCGAATCGTAGTAATACTGAGGATCAGTCGGAGAGCGTGGAGCCAGCGAAACTGGAGAAGGAGACCTCGGTGGCTGATCAGTTACCTCCTCGTCGTCCGACAGGAGGAAAGGAAGCGTTGTCGCCGACTGAGTCTGAGTTGGCACAGTCTGGGCAGCGGTGTCCCCACGGCGGCTCGCAGTCGGGGAATGGTGGAGGTCCCCTGTAGGTGAACGATTGTCCACCATCGGCGTGGCCAGAGGGTCGGCCCGTCCCGGAGAGTCGGGACGCGGGCGGTCACGGCGGGACTCCCGGTGAGACTTGCGAGGTAGAGAAGCGTCGTCCGAGCGCCTCTTGGAAGGTGAGCCCGAATGGGAGCTAGCCTTGGAAGTCGACTTGGACTTCTTAGCCGAAGAGGACGAGGTCGCCTCCGGGGCTGAAGACTGCCTCTTCTTGGCTGACTTGTGACGAGGCGGTGCGTCCGGAGGGAAGAACTGGATCGGGGACTCCGAGATAGTAGCCGTCCGACCAGCGCGGTCTTCGGTACGGGCAGCGGAATCCCTCGAGCCCGAGGGTTCCTCGGAGACAGTGCCCCTCGGTGCGGGGTCCGATCCAGACTTGGACTTGGATCTCTTCTTCTCCGGAGCTGCCCGGGCCGTTGCTGATGTCTCAGAGGAGACTCCCTCCATACGGCCGGTGGCCGTGTCCTT
>NW_024845979.1:0-1031 GCF_019175285.1 Sceloporus undulatus
GGCGACGCTCTCTCGGAGCCCTTTCTAATAACTAATGGTGTGAAACAAGGTTGTGTTCTCACTCCAACTCTATTTACAATCTTCTTCAGCATGATGCTCCAAAGGGCTACGGCAGATCTCAAAGAAGAAGACGGCATTTATATACACTACCGTACTGATGGTAGCCTGTTTAACTTAAGCCGCCTGAGGGCCTGCACCAAGACTCTAAACCAGGGGTAGGCAACCTTTTTGAGCCGGGGGCCGGGTTGCTGTTCCTCAGACAACTGGGGGGCCGAAGCCAAAAAATAAATAATTAAAAAAATGTAAAAAATTAAATATATAAATAAACCAGGACAAATGTAGGACAAAATTTTCAAATGGAAGACACTTTTTTTAAAAAAATGGAGGACATACGAAAAAAATGCTGATTTTTTAAAAAAATATTAATATAAATGCATGTTTCTGAGGCTTCTATAGACAATTGCCCCCCAAAGGCCCCGGTGGCAATCGGCGGCAGGATCAGGCTGGGGCTGGTCCCAAGGCCTTGCTGGGCCGCATCCGGCCCGCGGGCCGCAGGTTGCCTACCCCTGCTCTAAACTATCTAGTCCGTGAGCTGCTTTTCGCTGACGATGCTGCCCTCGTTACCCATACAGAAGCAGCTCTGAAGCGCCTAACATCTTGTTTTGCAACAGCTGCAGAGCTCTTTGGACTGAAAGTCTGCCTGAAGAAAACGGAAGTTCTCTACCAGCCGGCACCTCAGGTAGAACACTACCATCCCCACATCACTGTAGGCACATCTGTGCTTAAGTCCAACAGTTCACCTACCTGGGAAGCATCATCTCCTCAGACGCCAAGATTGATAAAGAGATCAATCACAGACTGGCAAAGGCATATAGTACATTCGGAAGGCTTCACAAAAGAGTCTGGACTAACAAACACTTGAGGCGAAGCACAAAAATCAGTGTGCACAGAGTCACTGTACTGTCTATTCTCCTCTACGGGTCTGAAACATGGGTCACCTATCGCCAACACCTACGACTCCTTGAATGCTT
>NW_024845980.1:0-1031 GCF_019175285.1 Sceloporus undulatus
TGAAGTTTGATTGCCAACTGAACCTCTTTCCACACTGCAAGCACTGATATGGTTTCTCCCTTGTGTGTGTTAATTCATGATGAGTTAAGCATGACTTCTGATTGAATTTCTTTCCACATTCCAGGCATTTCAATCGCTTCTCTCCTGGGTGAATTGATGAATGAATGAAGTTTCTTTTCTGGCTGAGGCTCTTTTCCCATTTGCCATCTGTATGCGTCGTCTCATGACGTGAGAGGTTTGCCTTCTGACTGAACATCTTTTCATATTGGAAGCACTGAAACGCTTTCTCCCCTGTATGCGTTGTCTTGTGACGTGAGAGATCAGCCTTCTGACTAAATGTCTTTCCACACTCCAAGCATTGAAATATTTTCTCCCCTGAATGATCTAACTGATGATGACCAAGGGTACTCTTTTGACTGAAACTCTTTCCACATTCATGGCATTTAAATGGTTTCTCTCCTGTAAGATTTAATTGATGACGAGTTAAGTATGACTTCTGATGGAACTGTTCTCTGTATTGCAAGCACAGAAATGGCTTGTCTCCTGTGTGAGTTTTTTGATGATGAATAAGGCTTATATCCTCACTGAAACTCTTTCCACATTCCAAGCTTTTCAAAAGTTTCTTCCCTGAATGTCCTGCTTCATAGTTAATCTGGTGTATCTTCTGCCTTGGGTTCTTGCTACACTCCAAACCTATTAATGATTTCTCCCCTGAGTGCTGTCTTTGATGTGACACAAAGTGTGACCTACACCTGAAACTTTTGCCACATTTCCAACACTGAAATGGTTTCTCTGTTATTTGAGAGGGTTCATGGGAAATCAGTTTTTCCCTATAACTACTCTCACCATCTTTAAATGATTGTTCTGCTATGTGAGTTCTCCTGTGAAGATTAAGGTTTGATTTACTACTGAAGCTTCTCCCACAAACAAGACAAAGACATTCACTTCCGTCTGCATTCCCATTTATGTCACCTCCTGGAAATTAGAAAAATATGTGGTCAAAGCGCAAGAGAGGGCAAAAAACCCAAATG
>NW_024845981.1:0-1031 GCF_019175285.1 Sceloporus undulatus
CATAGCATCGAACCATGGGAGTTAAAATGGTGTCAACCTGGATTATTTCTTCAGTGAGGATGCAGCTCCACAGTTTTCCCTTTATTTCTTTTCTTTTCCCCACAAGGATGTCGATGGAGGGAGAGGAAACTAAAGGATTCAGCTGGATGATGGGAATGGTAACCTCTTTGCTTTGGCTTTTGGGGCTCAGTACATTTGGTTCAATTCCCATCTGGGCCATAAAACCCACTGGGTGAACTTGAGCAAGTCACACACTCTCAGCCTCAGAGGAAGGCAATGGCAAACCTCCTCTGAACATTATCTTTTTAGCATATTAGTAGATTTTAGGGGTTTTGTTTTTAGCATATTGGTACATTATTTTAGCATTTTATAGTGTTGTGTTTTATCGTTCACTTTTGGTTGTATATATGTTCTGAGGAACTGCCCTTTGTTGAAAAGAGAATGATAAAGAAACATCATGTTGCTGTTGTTGCCAAGAAAATCACACAATAGGATCGCCATAAATTGGACACGGCTAGAAGGCACACAGCAGCAAACAACAACGTTTGCCCAAGGGCTGACCTTAGACAAGTCACACTCTCTCAGCCTCAGGGGAAGGCAATGGCAAACAAACATTGCCAGGAAAACCCCATGATCAGTCAGAACTGGCTTGAAGGCACACAACAACAGCAGCAACCAAAGCTTTGCTTAGCCAGCCAAAACTTTTGCAGCCCTTGGCAGACCAGCCTTTTCCCCCTTGCTGGCAGATCTTTTGAGGCCATTCCTTTGGGGGGGGGGGTGTTGGTGACTGAGAGACATTGCAATATGAAACCACCCCTCTCCAAAAAACAAAAAGCCTCCATGGCAAGAAATGGAGGGGAAGGCTCGTTTTAAAAAACAACAACTCCTCCCTGAAATGCCTCTCCAAAACCGCCCCTGAACTGCTTCCTTCCCGCCCTCCAAGGCTGGAGTCCCTTTGGTGCCTGAGCTGAGCCCCTTCATTGCTGTTAAGTATTTTTCTGGGGTTGTTTGCTTGTGCCTAAACCTTAGCC
>NW_024845982.1:0-1030 GCF_019175285.1 Sceloporus undulatus
CAACAGCCACTGTCCCCAGTTCTGCTCCCGGGCGTGCAGCGAGAACTCCCTTAGAGACGCGTTCGGCTTCACCGGGTCAAGAGAGATGCTCCATGCTTTTCCTCCATTCCCACTTATTACTGGTGTCCGAGAGGACAGTGGACCCCCAAATGCCATCTTGATCATTCCTGAGGTGGCTGAGACAGCTGTGGTTACCACTCTTGCTACAACTCTCCAGGAGAGACCTGCTCCGTCTTGGGTCCCGTCCCGACTCCCTCATGATCTGGAGCGGCCGGGTTTGACACCCAGACCTTGTGAGCTTGCCGTTGGTAGCTTGAGGCTCCTTCCCTAGCTACCCTCCTTGGTACAGACAGTGATTGGCTGCCCAGTAACCGGCCACCCAAAAGTCCTACTCTTCCAAACGGAATAATTTTCTTTCTTCTTCGTGGTCTCTGTGAATCACACAAATGGGTTATTGTTAGCTTTGGAACCTTCTTGGAGATATTAAAGGCGTTTTGGCGGTAGCCCCTTCCACTCTCCAACTGCCTTTATCAGTCGGTTTCCCGCCTAAACCCAAAGGCTGAGTTATTGCTTTTTCCATTTGTTTAACTGGTGCCAAAAAGAACCTTTTAACAAAACAGAAAAAAATTACATTAGGAAATTTGAATTATTAATGTAGCTTAAATAAATAAATAAATAAATAAATATGACTTACCAGTTTTGGTTTTAGGATCTGCATATCTCCCCCATTTACAGTTATAGCAGAACTTCCTATTGCCTAAGAGGGACGCCGCCGCAGACACAAGGAGACCACAGCATGTTGGAGGAAAGGCCAAATAATAAATAGGAAAATATATATTTTATTGGATATAAATAAATAAATGTGAATATGCTTTAAAAATACTAATGAAACTAAAGGCAGGATAATTTTCCAAGTTCATGAATGAAAGGATAGACTCAATCACGGTTGCCCTTAGCCTGCAGGACCTTAGCAAGGTGGTTGATAAAGAAGGTGAGATTCGGAGGTCTGTCATTTATAGGGTCCCCATAA
>NW_024845983.1:0-1030 GCF_019175285.1 Sceloporus undulatus
CCGGGCAGCAACTACTAAAGGTGCCGGGGGCCAGACTCTCTTCCGTCACTAGGCGGACTTTCTCCATCGCTGCCCCGGCCCTTTGGAACACGCTGCCTGCCGAGCTCTGCTCGACTACCTCCCTGGCCCAATTTAAGAAGGACTTGAAGACCTTCTTATTCCAGCAAGCATTTCCCCCATAAAAATTCCTAAGGGCCTCCCTCCTCTTCCGTGGCCATGAGGATGGGCTAATGGGGTTTTAGCTGTTTTAGCTGTTTATTTTTATTGTATAATTGTATGGTGTGGTTTGTTTTTAATCTATTGTATGTATACGTATAATGTATGTAAACCGCCCTGATCTGGGGAAGGTGCGGTATATAAATAAAACTTTTATTATTTATTATTTATTATTATCCCCAGGATGTGGAAGGGGGGTTCTGACAAGGGTAAGAAGTTCCACATTGAATAATGAAGTTAATAGGGCACTAAAATGTATTTTATAAAAAATCTTTGGTAGTTTTGGTTAGCCGTTCTTTCCGTTCTATGTACTAATATTTCAAATACATTAATAGTGAAATTTTCTAGTGCTTTGATTTAGTGCAGAATAAGTTAGTTTGCCACACCAATGTCCATATTTTGCTTTTCCTTTCCCACATATACCCACAACCCCATTGCTGCTTTTGTAATCGCATGTCATGTAAAGCATAAATTCGAATTAGATCATAAGATAATAAGTAATTGAACCAGCATCATGTAGTGGTTTGAGTGTAGGACCTGAACTCTGAAAGATTAGGGTTCAGATCCCACATCCAGACAAAGAAACCCACCAGGTGTCGTCAGGCAAGTAACAGCCTTTCCTCCCAAGAAGAAGGCAATGGCAGACATCTTCTGAATAAATCTTGCCAAACTAACTCCTAGGATAGGGTCGCCGACGTCAAAGAAGATTATCAGACAGAGAAAAGCTGTCCCTGTCCCATCCTTGTCCCATGTGATTGTGGGAAGAATTTCCACATGACATGACATAACAATTTGTGAGGGAGGAATGAAAAAA
>NW_024845984.1:0-657 GCF_019175285.1 Sceloporus undulatus
GCGCTTTTCCCGCGGTGCATGCTGGGAGTTCTAGTTCCGGGAGTGGGAAAGGACTCCCATTTTCTCTCACGTGTAGGGTTGCCATAAGTCAGGACCTCCAAACTGGGAAAAATGTATTACAAATGTATGACAAAATTTTCAACGGTAGGCCACAATTTTTAAAAATGGAGGACACGCCAAAAAATTTGATGATTTTAAAAATTTTTTACATATAAATGCATGTTTCTTAGGCATGATCAAAATGGAGGACATTTGGCATTATTCATAGACAGCTGGCAGAAATGTGCTTCCCTTTCTGGCCAAAAACCAGAAGAGGAGGAAGAGGAGAAGAAGAAAAGGTGGACGAAGAGGATGAGGAAGAGGGGAAAAGGAGGAGGAGGAAGAAGAGGAAGTAGAGAGGAAGAAAAAGGGGAGGAAGAGGGGAAGGACGAGGTGGAGAAAAAGAGGTGGAGAAGAAGAGGAGGAGGATGAAGAAGAAGGGGGAGAAAAGGTGGAGAAGAAGAGGAGGAGGGAGAAGATGAAGAAAAAGGGGAGGAGGAGGAGGAGGAAGAGAGGAGGAAGAAGATGAAGAAGAAGGGGAGGAGGAGGGGAGGAGGAGGAGGAAGAGAGTAAGAAGAGGAGGAGGAAGAAGATGAAGAAGAAGAGGAAGAAGAGGAG
>NW_024845984.1:757-1030 GCF_019175285.1 Sceloporus undulatus
TGACAAAATTTTCAACGGTAGGCCACAATTTTTAAAAATGGAGGACACGCCTAAAAATTTGATGATTTAAAAATTTTTTAACATATAAATGCATGTTTCTTAGGCATGATCAAAATGGAGGACATTTGGCATTATTCATAGACAGCTGGCAGAAATGTGCTTCCCTTTCTGGCCAAAAACCAGAAGAGGAGGAAGAGGAGAAGAAGAAAAGGTGGACGAAGAGGATGAGGAAGAGGGGAAAAGGAGGAGGAGGAAGAAGAGGAAGTAGAGAGG
>NW_024845985.1:0-1030 GCF_019175285.1 Sceloporus undulatus
TTATTATTATTATTATTATTATTATTATTATTATTATTATTATTATTACATCCTGTGTTCTGTTTTATGCATTTTGTTCAAACTACACACTTCATATTTTGGATGGGTACATCCCTATCCAGAGCAACCTGCTGACCAGGTTCTCAGATCAGAGAAATGAGCAATCTATTCAGCCTTTATCCTGCCCAGTTTCAACTTTAGTTGAATTCTAATACTCAGGATTCAACTGCCTTGAATTCCATCTTGGGAGATTGACAAGGTATACATTCAGTTGACAAAGAGAAATACAGTCAGCCCTTCTTATACACAGATTTTTTATACATGACTTCAACCATGTACGTACAACTGAGTATTGGCAATATAAGAGTCAGTGTGGTATAGTGATTTGAGCTTTGAACAATGACTGTAAAGATCAGGGTTAGATTCCCCACTTGGCCATGGAAATCCATTGGGTGAGTCACACACTCAGCACCAGAAAACCCTGTAAGCGATTTGCCTTAGAGTCTCCTTAAGTCAGAAATGACTTAAAGGCACACAACAATTGTTGACATAATGATGGCACCCAACTCTAAAACTCACCTAGTGGTTTTATATAAATCAGGGGTGGGCTACAGGTAACTCTAAAGCTACACAAATGTGTTTTTTTGCACCTCTGACACCCTCCAAACTCCCTGGACCTCCTTTCTGCTTTGTTGTTATGTACAGTCAAATCAATTTTGACTTTTGGCAACCCTATCAATGAGAAACCACCAAGGATCCTGGTCACCAATGGTCCTGGTCACTTCTTGCAAATGCAGGGCATCTGTGCCTTCTTTGACAGAATCAGCCTATCTGAAATGTGCTCTCCCTCTTTTCCTACTGTCTTCCACTTAATTGAACATTATTGTCTTGAAAACAAAACAGTAATTTGCCTTTCCTGGAAGCTTCAAGGAGTAGCAACTAACTCACCTTTCAAATAGGTTGCAATTTTAAGGGTTACATCTCCTCCCCTCCCCAAGTGACCAGTTTGCAGAGTTTGGAAAATTACTTT
>NW_024845986.1:0-1030 GCF_019175285.1 Sceloporus undulatus
CCCTGCGGACATCCAGGGCATGGAGCTGACGTTCAGAGTCTGTGGTCAGGTTAGGAGCCAGAGTCGGCAAAACAATGTTCTGGTTGATGTGGAAGGCAGACACCACTTTTGGCAAGAAAGTGATGTCTGTACGGAGCACCACCTTGTCCTTGTGGAAACAGAGGAAGGGTTGGTCCATCCTCAGGGCACACAATTCAACAGCTCGGCGGGCTGACATTATAGCTACCAGGAAGGCCGTCTTCCAAGAATCCCCTTCTTCTGTTTTCCCTTTCCCTTCAACCATTCCCTTCTCCTTTTGTGTCGTGTCTTCTTAGATTGTAAGCATGAAGGCAGGGAACCGTCTAATTAAATGATTTTATGTACAGTGCTGTGTAAATTTACAGCGCTATATAAATAAAGCTTAATAATAATAAGTCAGGAGTCTCAGATCCGTGGTAGCTAAGGGTTCAAAGGGCTTGGACACCAACTGTGCCAGGACGGTATCTAGACTCCACTGTGGTGTAGGGTCTAGAATCGGTGGGTCCAAAGAGAGAGGGCTTGTCGTGAAACAGGCAGTGAGATGAAATGGCGGACAGGTAGCATTTGATAGAACTCAAGGAGAGACCTGCGTCCGCTAAGGTCATGAGAAAGTCCAGAACTACAGGGATGGAGACACGGGATGGTGGAATATCCCTTGCTTGTAGAAAGGTTAAGAACCTATCCCATTTGTAGGCATAGGACTTCTGTGTGGATGGTCTCTGTGCTGCCTTGATGATGTCCTGAACACTGGATGGAAGTGTCCTCAGGATCGGATCCTCCATGCTACCAATGGGAGGGATTGTATCTCGTGATGGTGAATTAGCCCGTCGTGGAGCGAGAGCAGGTCGGGCCGGTGCTCGAGGTGGAGATGGTCCTGCGCCCGTTGCAGGAGCGGGGCGAACCAGGGCTGTCTGGGCCACCACGGCGTTACCAGGATTGCGTCCGTGTGGTCGGCCAACATTTTCGAGAAGACCCTTGTGATCAGAGGGAACGGAGGAAAGGCGTACAGGAG
>NW_024845987.1:0-1030 GCF_019175285.1 Sceloporus undulatus
ATGGATCAGGTCCTGCATATCCATGTGTTATACAGATTCTGCAAAGCCTCTTCCTGGAACTGTTTTCGCTCATTCTACACGTAGTGCTTCAACCTCGGCGGCACTCTCCACTAATGCCTCTCTAGAAGAGATCTGCAGGGCAGCTACATGGTCCTCAACATCTACCTTTGTCCGACATTACCGCCTGGACTCCTTCCAGTCATCTGAGGCAGCTTTTGGAAGAAGGGTACTACAGGCTGTAGTACCTCATTAACTCAATTTCCTTCTACCCACCCTTATTTTTGGGGAGCTATGCCATATCCCATACATCAAGGATGCCTTCTCTCCATCGCTGGAAAAATAAACATTGGCTTACCTGGTGAGATGTTTGTTTTAAGTGATGGAGACGAAGGCATCCTCCCCTCCCTCTGATTGGTCTTGATCTCCGGGCACTCAGTTTTTGAGGTCAACCATTAGTGTTTTTTCTCGTCCCGTTGGACGTTTACAGTTTTTTGGTTACTGGGTCTTTTTCAGATGCCTTAAAATTTGGTTCTTAGTTGTTTGAGAGTTCTTAGAAACCTTCCTTCTCCAGGCTGTTACATTAACTGAAACTTGCTTTGGGGGTTAGTCCTATCCTGTGGACACGCCTCTAAAGATTTGTCTACTTCCTGCCTGACCTAGAGCGAGCCACAGGGTCTAACCCATACATCAAGGATGCCTTCGTCTCCATTGCTTAAAACAAACATCTCACCAGGTAAGCCAATGTTTATATCTTAGGCCGAGCTCCTTTAATCTTGTCAGCCCATTGGGTCACAGAAACAGGGTTAGAGGAGTCCACAGGCAGGGCTGGAAGAGTCTTAGGTTCAAAACCATAGTTAATCTGGAAAGGGGACTGTCCAGTACTGCGATGAATGGCACTATTAAAAGCCACCTCAGCATGTGGAAGCAAGTCATACCAGTCGTCCTGAAGGTAGTTGGTATAACATCAGAGGTACCTTTCCAAAGCCATGTTAGTCTTTTCACATTGACCATCAGATTCAGGATGATAAGC
>NW_024845988.1:0-1030 GCF_019175285.1 Sceloporus undulatus
AAAGAGCATGAGCCTGAAGTCATAATAGTCCCATCTCAGTCTTTCAGACAAGGAACCTCAGGGTGAGATCACAATAGTCCTATCTCAATGCTTCAGGTAAGGAGCAGCAGACGGAGGTCACAATGGGACAGTCTCAGTCTCTCAGGCAAAGGGCATCAGCCTGAACTTGCAATCTGAGATCTAGAGTCAGTCCTGTGCTCAACAAATCAAACTCATTTGAAACAAAAGAAGCTTTATTGATGAATCCAGGGAGAAACATCCATTAACACCTTTTTGCAAAGTCTGAAGTCCAAAGGAACTTGCTCAACCCCTCCCTAAGCCAGTCCCCAATTCCCAAGCTAAAGCAACACAAGCGGAGGTTGCATAGATACCATGGTTGTGTATACTTCCCTTCCCTTCTCCCAGACAGCCTCACCTTGAAGAGCAGTGTTCCCAAGCTAGCTTCACTCCTCCTTGATAACCATCTCCAGCTGCAACCCCAGCCCCTCTCCAAACGCCCTCCTTCATCTAAAAGCCACTGTATCTGTCTTCCTAACATTTCCCACTACAGGCTTTCTATAACCCATCACTCTACACTACCTACTATGAACTACAACTATAATTCCGACTTTAACTCTAATAATCAAACCCTAATATTTTTACTCTTATACACTAGTTCTGACACGCAATGGCCCAGTCTCAATCCTTCTGGTATACAGCACCAGTCTGAAGTCATAATTCTCCCATCTCAATGTTTCAGGCAAGGAGCATCAGCCTGAGGTTGCAATGGGCCAGTCTCAATCCTTCAGGTAAAGAGCACCACCCTGAAGTCACAATAGTACCGTCTCAATCCTTCATCGAAGGAGCATCAGCCTGAGATCACAATGGGCCAGTCTCAATGTTTCAGGCAAGAAGCATCAGCCTCAGGTTCCAATGGTCACGTCTCAAACCTTCAGGTAAGCAGCATTAGCTTAAATTCACAAGGGTCCCATTTCATTGCTGCAGGCAAGGAGCACCAGCCTGAGGTCGCAATGGGCCAGTCTCATTCAGG
>NW_024845989.1:0-1030 GCF_019175285.1 Sceloporus undulatus
TACGTATTCATTACGTACTAAATGGCGGTGTGTAACCCGCCTATGTATGGCATTTCAGCCATACCAGCTTATAAATAACACTCTGGTCAAAATGGAAAGCACTACAGGAAGTTTAGAGACTGAAAGACACCACTGTGTCTTCCTTTCATTGGACTGTAATTCAGGATGGAAAACTAAGGCCTGACCTGCACAAGCAACATCTGTGCCACTGTGCCACCATTGTATTGTTGCTACTTTTTCATACCTATTTTTTCCTGCTTTCTACACCTGCAGTAAACTTGCAAGGGAATGCTTTTTGTCGTGATATTATAGATTTATGTAGAAAATGTTGTTGCATTTATTAGATAAAGTAAGGTATGATTCATAGACATAGCCATGTTAGTATGCAAAGGAATCTTGCAGCACCTTTGAGACTAACTGTGTGAAAGAAGTTGTACCATAAGCTTTTTTAGATGCATTGACTAAACTGGTGCCCTCTATAATCAGATTGTATGAGTAGCCATAGAAATGCAAAACTTGTGGGTATGGTAATGAGGTGATAACTTAACAACAGCAATCTTCCCCCCTGAAATCTAACAAATGAGGAAAATGTATTCATATGGACACTTTTCAAAGCATTCTCTTATCCTGATATTCTTCCCACTTATCCAGGGGAATGGAGAAGAAGGGTCAAGTCCTGAGATCTGAGAATCCAGCCAGCATCAGTCACCAAGAGAATTCCAGCTCCTTCTGTCCTCAGTGTAATGTAATGTACAGTGTAGTGTAATGTCCATGTTCACTGGGGCTAGAGTTGCAGGACCCCTGCAAAAGTTGAAAACCCACTAATAACTCTAGGACCCCTTAAATCATATTAAACACACAGAGAAAGTACAATCTGCAGATTCAGCTCACCATGGATGCCTTTGAGGAGGTAGAGTTCCATCACAAGGCAGAAATGGGCAGCTGGCAGGACTTGCTGCCTCCTCTATTGCTGCCCTATGCCATTTTTAATAGGGACTTAAAAGTCTCATTCACAGTATCTCAGTCCTGC
>NW_024845990.1:0-1030 GCF_019175285.1 Sceloporus undulatus
GGCGCCGGCCCTTCTACATGGCCGGCGCCATCTTTGCGTATCAGACGCTGAGCGTCCGTACGCATCGCGTCCCTTGTGACGTAGCGAGTGCGCCCCTGGCGCCTCGCTACGTCGCAAACGCGACTGAAAAAGAAGCTCCATTTTGGAGCTTCTTTTTCTGTCTGCACGGGAGCCGTGCCGTGTGGAGGCTCCGGCTCCCCTGCAGACTAACCGGCGGCGGCGGCAGACCGCCACAAAGCGGCGGTTTGTATCCCGCCTTGGAGATCTTTTATTCACACTGTTACAATAAACTGAAACTGACTTGATGGCACATGACATCAGCAAATCATTTAAGTAAATAATGTTACATGTAGTAAGGTAGTAATGTTAAGTTTTGTTAAATGAATTATCGTACAATTCAGAACTAGGAATCCCTGAGCTATATAGGGCTTGCTGCCTTTAAGCATATTTAGAACCTACGAGTTCTATCTAGCTCTTGATTTCTGTTCATGCAAAAATGATATGGAATATGTGATGGGTGTCTAATCACCCTCTGTGTTATAGCTTCACAACTTCCCTTAAACCAGCTAGTTTTCATGCAGCTCTGAGTGACATAAGTGGGAAGTGGTGAAACACCTAAGCCTCTGTCCTTATTATTTCTCCCCAACAAAAGAATAAATTACTTCTCCCTATCTGAAAGACTCTGCCCCTATTATTTCTCCCTAACTAAGGCCCAATTTGTGGTGTGGCAGTGGTGATAGTAGGGCTTGGGAGCGCGCACCAACCGCATGCTCCGGAGCCCTATGCCGTACAGGTGGTGCCATTATTAAATGGCACTGCCCACACAGAGATGTGTGGGCATCTCAGCGCCCACATGTTTCTAAGAGGAAGTGGCAGTCCTTACGACATCGCAAACAGGAGCCACTCTATACAGCTCCTTTTTTGTTGTGCAGTGGTGCCTCGCCCTTTAGTGGCTGCGGCAGTGCTGTGCAGTAAAACGGGGCGATGTTTTCCCACCCATCTGTACTGCCCCTAAAATAGTTAATACTAA
>NW_024845991.1:0-491 GCF_019175285.1 Sceloporus undulatus
CCTCCCCTTTTGTTTAGTCATTTTCTGGATGAGGGCTATTTTCTATTCCAGGTGATCTTTGCGGATGTGGCGGTTTATTTCACCGAGGAGGAATGGAAACTGTTGACGAAAAAGCAGAAACTTATGTATAATTCTGTGATGATGGAGAATTATGAGAATGTGGCCTCTGTGGGTAAGGAACCTGAATCCATTGTACTTCCTGTTAAGATTGAGGGCCCTTTCATAATTCACTGTCAGAGCGCTATGATTCCACTTTAAAATGATAGAATCAAAGAGTTGAAACAGACCACAAGGACCATCCAGTTCAATCTTCTGTCATGCAGGAATAGACATTCAAAGCATCCCCAAGAGATGGCTATCCAGCCTCTGTTTAAAAACCTCCAAAGACTCCACCAAACTCTGAAGGAGTATATTCCACTGTTGAAGAGCTCTTACTGTGAGGAGGTTCCTCCTAAAGTTTATGTGGAATCTCTTGTCCCTGTGGCTTGCAT
>NW_024845991.1:591-1030 GCF_019175285.1 Sceloporus undulatus
ACCATTTTGGTTTCCTTCCTCTGGACATGCTCCAGCTTCCCAACATCTGTTTGAATTGTGGTGCCCAGAACTGGACATAGGATCACTGCAAGTGAGCCCTGACCAAAACAGAATACAATGGCATTATTACTTCCCTTGATCTTGACACTATACTCCTATTGATACAGCCTAGGATCACATTGGCCTTTTTAGCTGCTGCATCACACTGTTGACACATGTTCAACTTGTGCTGTACTACAATTCCTAGTTCCCTTTCACATGTAATTTAATTGTCATAACAACTTCCTCCGGAATCTTGGAATTTCTAGTTTTAGTGAGGCCCTATTGTTCTCCACTTTGTAAGGTTTCTAAATATCCAATCCTAAACTGCCAATTCTGGAATGTTGTGGGACGCAAGTGCTATGCTTTTAGGGGAGTTTGGTACTTAGCTCAATAGAGC
>NW_024845992.1:0-1030 GCF_019175285.1 Sceloporus undulatus
TATATATATATTACTATTTTCCAAGCCTCTTACTGGAACAACAATATCTGAATTTACACTTTTTAACTTTAACAGTTTATTGGCATAGGTTGTTAGACCAGTATCCAATGGCAATTTTTTCTTTTGAATCACTTTATTCTATGGGGTGAGAAATGCCATTCAGAAACAAATCCTTCAGTTAAGAGAACTTTAGCCAAAACAGTTGGTTTTGAAAGAGTATTTTTTTTAGAACTATTATAATTTAAGCTAGTGACTATAACATCTGAACAGCATTTTCCTACTTAATAATCTGATTTAGTCATGTACTGGTATAGTCCTACAGATAAATGTACATTGTGTTCTCTTCCTATGCATAGAATTCTGATTCTATGAATATAAGAAAGAAAGAAAGAAAGAAAGAAAGAAAGAAAGAAAGAACCCTTGTTTAAACAATTAAAAAAGCCCACCCCAGTTTAAATCAATAATGGGAGAGATAAAAAAAACTTGTTTTTTCCCCAACCCTGGTATGAACCTGACTTGCCCTATTCCATAGGTTTTCAGAGTGGTTCTGATGCAGTACAGCTCATTCCTACTATTGTATGGTCATTATAATTATTACATTACAATCTATTGTTAAGCAAAGATTTCAAGCCTCCCAGGCTGGAGCTAAGACATGGGATGGAGGTGGGGATTATCGCATGCTAAATTGCCACCTAATTGCCGCCCACCATCAGCCTGGGTCCCAGCCATGCTCCACCTGCACTTTTTAGAAGTCAGAAAGCTTCCAGCTTCTAAAAAGTGCTGGCGAAGCATGGCTAGGAACCGGCTTGAACCCGGACTGATGGCGGGCAGCAATAAAGTGATGATTTAGCATATGATAATCCTCGCCTCTATCCAGTCTGGGAGGCTTGAAATGCTTTTAAAGTTCATGTGATAAGCTCCTTAGAGATCCAGTATGAAGTAGTGGTTGGAGCACTGATCAGTACTCTAGGGCAACACAATTTGAATCTTCAAATGATGTTACATCTGGCATAAGGTTATTCTAGGAAGG
>NW_024845993.1:0-1030 GCF_019175285.1 Sceloporus undulatus
AAAAAAGGAACTGGGGAAAGAGCGGGAAGGCAGGGGCCTTATAACGGGTGGGCGGAGTTACCGCCAAAAAGTTTCAATATGTTGCAGAGTAAACTCTGCCCAGTGATTCCAGTAGGTTCCGAGCAGCACTGCGCAGGTGCAGTAAAACCCATTTGTATGATTCGCAGAGACCACGAAGAAGAAATAGAATATATGACAGCAAACATGTCAAAATATATGGTTAGCAAGCATGGCACAGAAACCATGATTCCAACATCCTCTGGCTGATGTTTTGGGACAACTTGGTTGACCCCTTGCCATGAAATCCTTGTTTAAACATTCTTGGGTGGCATAGGAAGCAACCTCCCAATGGTCCTATGTCCCTTGGCTAATGACATGTAGTCTTGATAGCTTTGTAACATAATTAATTCAGCTATTTCTGTGATTACAGCAGAGCCTGGGAAAGTTCCTTTTTGGATTATGACTCCCAGACTCCCCTAGCCAGGTTCTGGGAGTTGTAGTCCAAAAAGGTAACTTTCTCATACTTGGAATTTGGGTGCCATTTTTTAAAAAGGAAAGAAAAAAAGAGCAAGCCTGTGATGTCGTTGCCTCATAACCCAGATCTCCTGGCCCTAGCCCTATTCATCTGAAATTTGTCAGGGATTTTATGTGCACCACCTCTGTCTTATAGGTCATGTTTGTACAAATTGCCCACAAAGTCACAGAGTAGGCAAGGTGCAACCTTTTTTTTAAAGATGCAGTCCTTAAATGTTCCTTGCACTTTTATGTTAGGAATTTAGTAGGCCTCACCCACTCAGACCACTCTTGATGGCAAATGTCATCTGGTTCTAGTTGTTGTTTTTATAGAGCTACAGTGGTGCCTCGGGTTACGAAAATAATTCGTTCCGCGGCCGCTTTCGTAACCCGAAAAGCCTTCGTAAGCCGAAAACCCATAGGCGCTAATGGGGAAAAAAGCCGCGGCTCTGCCGCGGCTCCATTTAAAATAGCGCCGGAGTTTTTTCGTAACCCGAAAAAACTTTCGTAACCCGAA
>NW_024845994.1:0-1030 GCF_019175285.1 Sceloporus undulatus
CCTCTTCAATGCCCAAATATGCTGTTTGGAATGGGGGGGGGGGGAAGGTTAGCCAGAAAGGGAAGTACATTTCTGCCATCTGTCTAGGAACAATGCCAAAATGTCCTCCATTTGGGTCATGCCTAAGAAACATGCATTTATATTAACATTTTTAAAAAAAAATCATCAATTTTTTTGTGTGTCCTCCATTTTTAAAAAATGTGTCCTACATTAGAAAATTTTGTCCTACATTTGTCCTACATTTGTCCCAGTTTGGAGGTCCAGAATTATGGCAACCCTAGAAGCGGGGTTACAGACTAATTAAAAACCATTACACAATCTCTTAAAAACAAGATAAATAAATCCCAATATAAAATTCTACAGACTCTATGGACAACATACAGCAGGGTAAGGCAGGGAATCAATCGCATCAAAAATACTATTCATTCTACAGAGGGGAAGGCTTGGGAAAAGAGAAAGGTTTTAAGTCTCTTTTTAAATGATTCGGGTGGGGGGGGGGTCATAAGACAGAGCTCCTCAGGAAGACTATTCCAGATCTGTGGGGCTACTACAGAAAAAGCCCTCTGGGATATGGAGACATATCTGGAAGATGGTATTTCCAACAGGTTCTTCCCGGATGTTCTGAGTGTGCGGGGCGGATTATATGGGGAGATGCGGTCCCTCAAGTAACTCGGGCCCAAGCCATGTAGGGCTTTTTAGGTGATAACTAACACCTTGTATTGTGCTTGGAAGCGAATGGGCAGCCAGTGGAGATCTTTCAAATAGGTGTTATATGGTCAAACCTGGATGCACCGGTGACCAATCTGGCTGCCATAGAGGGTGTTCTCACTTAAGATTTGAAACGATTTAAAATACAACGTTTTTAATAGATCCGATTCAAAATAACCCTGGTCTTATTCCGCGTTCCGAATCGCTTTTATTCTTCGTTCCCATCTGGTTTTTTAAATCGAAGTTTTTACCTGCAAGCGTTCCTACTTGGCATGAATTCGGTGTTTAAATAAATCGATTCTTCCCCTCCATACCTTATTTG
>NW_024845995.1:0-1030 GCF_019175285.1 Sceloporus undulatus
TAATTTATGATGCCCTCTTTCACATCTAGATATGGGGACATAACCAGAGCCCTCTCCAATTCCCCATCCCCTGATCCCCCACCACTCTAAGAAGACACGGAGTATCTGTTGTGTAGGGGAGCTGCAGTGAATCTATGCTAGGTCCAGGGGACTTTGTTTGGTGCAGAGGGAGAAAGGGGATGCCCACCTCTGCATCTTCCCAAAAGAGGCATATGTCACCTGCGTATCTCACCAGCAAGATGCTGTTCTCAGTGTCTTTGTGTGCTGCAGGGTTTCTTGCAAAGCCAATCCTAACCCTGGTCCCTTTTCTCAGGAACTTCATCTCGAACTCCTCCTACACAGCTTTGGGGCCTCTCTTTCTAGAAGTGACCCAGTGCAGAGCCACAAGGACCCCTGCCCAACTGATGGCCAACACAGAGGCCAAGCTAAGGGAGTTGGCCTCCAACAGAAAGAGGATGCCCAGGAACAACAGCTCTTTGGTGAGTCCCTATCCTATTAGCTTCATCTGTGTCACTGCTGGGCCAATTTATGAAAGGAAGCAAAGAAAATACTGTCGGAGTTTGACAGAGACAGTCCTGGTTAATCCTCTGTCACCCTACTTTTTCAGGGGCTTTTAAAAATGTCCTGGTTTCTCTCTCCTCCTCCCAATTTCCCTCTTCTCCTCAGCTCACTTCAGTTCCTGAATGCAATTGAGTTTGCAGCCCATCAACTTAAAAGTGGGTAGAGGAGAGGAAAGAAGGAGACAGTATATAGCTCTTCCCAGGAGGCTGAAGCAGAAGCAAACTGCTGTGCCCTTCCTAGCTTGTGTGTTCTTCCTCAGAAACAACTTTGGCCATTCTCACTGCCTCCTGGGTTGCTTGTTCACATGTATGTTGCTTTTCCCATCTATGAAATGTTGGGGGCTATGGGAGAACATCTCTGCATCTAAATATTTGGTGTGCCCAGTGGCCCTCAAGCCCCCAGTGCTCCCCAGAACTGTGATTAAAAATGACGTTTGCCTCTCAAATGTGGCAAGAAATGTCTAAATGTC
>NW_024845996.1:0-1030 GCF_019175285.1 Sceloporus undulatus
AAGTGCTAGTATTAAATAACTCAACTTTGTTCCTGCTTGCCCTCCTAAAACAACATTTAACTGCTTAATGATTCAGGCTAAACTGCAATCCAGAGGACACCCAATCTGCTCTACTAACTCCAGCAGAAATTACTCATCAGAAATGTGTTCAGGGAGTAATTCAGCCACACTTCCACAATCCCATTAAAACTAATGATAGTGCATCAGGCCTAAATAGGACGTTGAACCCAAGTTTCAGAATGCAGCTTAATGTCACATTAAAATGTTAATACCTAGGTACTCTGACAATAATAATCTGAAGCAATTCCTAACCCACAAAGCAGAACTCAACAGTAAAGATATTTGCAAAAGTCCAAGATCTAAGAACCAGTTCAAAAGAATGTTTGCCTTGTGATAACAGCAACTATTCTGATTCAGCGTAGCAGCAGATCAAATTACTTAAATATGAAAACATTAAGCCTTGTAAAAGGCAGGTAAATTACTCTATCTGCTCTCTCAACTGATCCCACAAGCAAGACTCCTCCCAGGCCACACTCCTAAGAACATGCATATATATGCAAGTTCAAGTGGAGACCATGAATGGCACCTCATTCACAGAAAGACAAAAGCTCTGCATACTATGTAGGAATATAATGTCATATGAGTCTGTCAGCTAGATGCCATGCAGATAGCTTAGTGCAGCAATCTACTGTACATTTCTGATGCTGGCATTAATACTTTAATTAATACTGTTGAGGGGGTGCAAGAGACCAAGGGGGGGGGAAATCCTCCACTGGGCCCTTTCTTTCTGGTTCAACAACAGCCTAAGACCCCTTTTGTCTTTATGAAAACAATCATAAAAATGTTTGACTCATCTGCTACTGTGTCAACCCACACCCTTCTTCTTCTTCTTCCTACAAGGCAGATCTCTCTCTCTGTGGGAACTGGGGGCAGCCCTGGGACTGAAGAAGCCAGGGCGAAGAAAGACAAATCCATTCTTTTGTGGCTGCAGCGCCCAAGCGGCCCTCCCCCGGTGATTGATGACAGGCCC
>NW_024845997.1:0-1030 GCF_019175285.1 Sceloporus undulatus
CATCACAACTGCTGTCCGTGAATTGCTTTGGAGAAGCCCTATGCATTCTGGGATTAGTAGTTTCACTCCCAGCTAGTGAAGAGGAAGCGGGGCTTAGAATTCCAACATTCCTACATTCTGAAAGCTCTGATGTAAGGGATGAACTTTCTATGGCTATTGGTGTGGAGCAATTTACACTCCCTCCTCCTTCTCCTTGCAGAATTGGAGAAAAAGACAGGGGACTAACAATTAGATTTGCCTGTGGGCCTTCATTAAAGGCAGAATTTAAATAGATTTGGCTGGAGGAGGAGGAGCGGGGAGGTGTGCATGTAATGTGCTCCTCATTCCCTTGCAGTGACCGGCCCTGGTCACAAGGTGGTGGTAATGACCATAGACCCTTCTGATTTTCTTCCTGGACATAATTTTGGCCTGAGCAACCCTTAATTCCCGCTACCCCCAAAAAATGACAGCAACAACACTTGAGATGACGTTTAATTTTTGAAACCACAGCTCTGGCTTCTTCCTGAAACCCTTCCCTGCTTGGATCATCACAAATCAAAATTTTAATTTTCTGAAGCTGGTTCTTTAAAAAAATAACTTCCTTATCATGTGATTCAAGGTTTGACATAATAACATGATAGATTTCCATTAACATCAGCATTATACCACCTGAAGCATTCACTTCCCCCCCTCCTGCTGGTGGATTCAGAACACTGGCAGCTTTTCCAGAATCAGGAGTGGAATTTTCTTGCTGCCCAGAGGACCCCGTTTCCTGGAGGGACGTGTTGTTGGGGACTTTCCTTGGTGTCGCTTTGCGCGGATCCTTGGTTGCAGAAGCTGCTCCAGCTGATGCAGAAGCTCTCACTGGGGCCCCAGCAGCAGCAGCAGCAGCAACCTTTCTTTTTTTGGAGGCCTGATCCCCGGCTTCCTCTTCACGACTCATCCTGATGTTTTTCCCAGGAAATGTCATGCCTGCTGGGAGTTTCAACCCATTTTCTCGTTTTTGGGCAGCCGTTTCTAAATAAATAATATAAATAAGGATAAGCTATAC
>NW_024845998.1:0-1030 GCF_019175285.1 Sceloporus undulatus
CCAGCTGCTCCTCTATGACAGTCAACTGGTCCTGGTCTGTGTCTTCCACCATCATGTCTTACAGGGGCTCCTCATGTCCCTGGTGCTCCATTGGTCTTTAGTGAGATTCTGCGAACTGTGAGATCTATGAATGTCAGACCTATTGACCACTGGTTCTGACATTGACCCTCACTAAAACTGGAGCACAGGTCCCAGCTCCCTTGCTCTGCCTTTCCCAATTAGTTATTTGTATATTTATTATCCATCCTTTCTCAACAAGTGGGCCTCAAAGTGTTCCTTTTATGCATCACATGCTGTGGGTGTGTATCTTTGAAAGGGAGAGGGAGAGAATATGAAAAATAGAAGGGCAGGGAAGAGATGCTGAAGGTGAAATGGTGAAGCAGTACAGATGAGCAAGAGGGAAGGTTGGAGAGTGGAGGGAGAAAGGGAAGGGGATCAGGCCTCTGGGAGCCAGGAGGGGAAGGCAAGAGCAAAGCCAGGATCGCATAGCTCTGTGCGGACAGGAGGGGCCTCTGGGAAGGGCCAGAAGAGGGGCCTTGAGGATTGGGAGACAGCCATGGACTAGACAGATTTTAAGAACTGGTTTCAGTGAACTAGTGAGAACCGGCTCAGGTCTTTGTTTTTAGACATATGAAGGGTTTCTATCTAGCAAATATGAGTAATAACTATGAAGTGAGGAAATGGGGCAGAAGAAGACCTTTTTCTCTCATGTTTCTTTTTCTACCTGAGATTGCTTAGCTCCATGGTTGATTCATGCTGGAGTCTGGGGAGGACACCAGCAAGTGCTATGATTTTAGGGGATTGGTACTTCACACAAACACACACAAGCTTAGGTAACAAAGGTGGGAGCGGTGAATAGATGTAAGGCTTTTCCAATGGTAAAACTACCTAGATGGATCTCTATTCCAATTGCTGAGGGTCTGAAATGTGGAGAGAAGTCAAGAGCTCCTGCGGCGAGTGGGATTGGTGAGTATACTGAGGTGCTTAGCCAAGTAAACTGAAAGAGGAACCAATTACATGGAGCAAAAAA
>NW_024845999.1:0-1030 GCF_019175285.1 Sceloporus undulatus
TCCAGCCAATTGCCCTGAAGTAAGGATATTTCTCCTGAAGCCTGTGGGAGTGAGAAGAGAATGGCACAGGCAGTCAAGGAGGATTTCTGTGCTTTCAGATAATTTGAGGATTTGCCTCAGAGTTACTTCTAAAGAGCATCAGCTTTTCACTTAAGTCAAAGGAAAACGCATTACTTCTCTGGGTTGCCAAAGCAGTTCCAGAGAAGTTTAAGTTCCCTGTTGGAACAAGAGGAGTTTGTGACTGGGGAATAGCACGTGTCCTTTGCAAACTAGGAGCGTTCTGGTGGCTTCTAAAAAAGCTACTGCTCCTCCATTGTATTCAAAACCCAAGCAAAACTCTTGAAATCTCCACCTTGGCTAGAACAGGACAACAGACAGATGGATGGCCATCTGTCGGGGATGCTTTGATCTGGATTTCCTGAATGGCAGGGGGTTGGACTGGATGGCCCTTGTGGTCTTTTCCAACTCTATGATTCTATGATTCTAGGTTGGGAAGTTTGGACAAGGTAACGCCCCTTCCCCAGCCCCATTCAAAACCCCAGAGCAACCATATACAGAGGACTCCTATCATAAATCATACGAGTTGGATGAGAACTCCCTTCTTCTTCCATGCAGGAAGACACCATCCAAGCCCTTCCTGTGACAGATGGCCATCCAGCCTTGGTTTAAAAACCTCCAAAGGAGGAGACTCCACCACCTTCTGAGGCAGCGTCTTCCACTTTCAAACAGCTGTTACCATAAGGAAGTTCTTTCTAATGTTGCGAAGGAATCTCTTCCTGAACTTTAAATCCACTGCTCCAGGTCCTATCCACTGGAGCAGCAGAAAACAAGATTCAATATGATATCCATTCAAATATTTAAACAGGGTCATCATGTCACCTTTTAACCTTCACTCCTCCAGGTTAAAATACTCAGCTCTCTAAGCCACTCCACAGATTGCTTGATGGTTTCCAGACCCTTCACATTTTGGTCGCCCTCTTCTGGACAGGCTCCATTTTCTCAACATCTTTTTTGAACTGTGGTGCCCAGA
>NW_024846000.1:0-1030 GCF_019175285.1 Sceloporus undulatus
TGAACAGACAGGCCAAAATAAAGCTGCTTCGGGTCACTTTGGAGCTATGCTGTTACACATCTTAAGAGGCCAGAAGCTGCGCCAAAGCTGCGCTTTAGTCCATAGGAGTGGAGTGTGGCATTGGCGCAGCTTCCAGCCTCTTAGGATGCATGCAGCATTTAAACAGCATACTTCCAAAGTGACCCAAAGTAGCTTTATTTTGGCCTGTCTGTTCAGGCCCAGAGCTAATAAGGGTATATGGTAGGCCCAGGCATAAATATGGCTTTAAAGTAGGTTAGGGCAGGGTAGAACAGTTGAGATTTTGAATTTGGCCTCAGAGTTAGAAATCTGATAGCTTTTATTTTGTTTTTTATTAGTATTGGCTTAATCTGAAGCTTCCTTGGAACATTTTTTGTTTTATTTTAAATATCATCTATCCCGAGTCAGTGTTGTATAGAGGTCTGAGTGTTGGATTAAGATTCTGGGAGACCAAGGTTCAAATTCCCACTCAGCCATGGGAGTTAACTAGTGCACTTGGATAAGTCCCACTCTCTCAGCTTTAGAGGAAGGCAATAGCAAACTTTCTCTGAATCAATCTTGCCAAGAAAAGATAGGGTTACCAGTAACTCGGGATGTTTTCACATGGGAGGAATGTCTCCCAATTTCAAAAGAAAAGAAAGTAGGGCCAATTCAAAAATGAACGCTATTATTCAAATGGTTATCAAATGCTCAGAAGAATACAGTGTGTATCCCAAAGCCGAAGTAGTGTGAATGCAAAAGAAATTCTCATATGAGTACATATCCTTCATAATCTAGAATTCAAATTAGCATCCCTGCACATGTGCAGTGAGGGCAGAATCGGATCGTGACCTTTTTACACTTCCAGCAGGGCTTGGCTCTGGTTCCCGTGGTTTTGCCTTGTTTCACGTTATTTGTTCATTCATTACCCTTTATTTCACGTTATGTAGGCAATTCACTTTATTTGTGCATTCATTACCCCTTATTTCACATCATTTAGGCAATTCACCAATTCAAAATCAGTCCGAAGCAA
>NW_024846001.1:0-1030 GCF_019175285.1 Sceloporus undulatus
CTAAATACCCCATCGTAAACTGCCAGTTGTCAAAACCAGCTTCTGTGATTCATCCAGAATGGTATTGCGGTTTAAGGGGCAATTGTTAGTAGTTTAAATGTCAGTAGTTTTAAGTCGTTGGTAAGTATAATGGGACCTAGAACGGCTTGGGGGAAGGAAATCAGTTGTGGAGGCTGTTAACTGACTGGTTTGTGAGATTTGGGTGGCAGGCATGCCCCGGGGGAGAGGCATATGAGAACGGTGGAAGAAGAAGGCAAGAGGTACCTTGGCAGCTGGGTTGGTTAGGGGCTGAAGGGGGAGGAAAGGGAGGAGTGTGGAGATAGTAAACGACGGAGGAAAAAGATTTCGACTCTTCAGAGACTGCTTAGACGTGTTAATGGATGCTTCTGCCAGAGTTTCTCAATAAACCTTTTGGTTCAAGCAAAGGACTTTTAAATTCTGAAATTTAGGATTTTGTGGGAAGGAAGCATGGAGATTAATGCTTTTCTCACCCAAATGGTACTTAGCACATCGCTGAGCAATTTTCCTACCCTTTTTGGTCCCTCTTCCATCCTTTTGAGGCTCTGGAGAGGGTTCTTGGGGAAAATATCTCCCTTGGCCATGCAATGGATCAGAGAGGGCTCAACAGGGGTAAAACGGCCTCCACTTCCCCAAACCGCGCAGTTCCTGGATGCAGCAAAAAAGAAGCTCGAAAATGGCGCTTCTTTTATGCACCCTGGAAGTGGCACCGTGAGGTGCTAGTTTCTCACTCGTGCAGTCACTTCCGCCGCTTGACATCTGGACGCTATTCGTCCGCGATGTCAAAATGGCGGCACCCGTGTGGAAGGGCGCCACCATTTTGTACGCGCTCAGCGCGTACTAGGGTTCATGGGCGTCTAAAATAGATGCCCCTTTCTAACCCTGGTATGCCCCTTCCTAACCCTAGTACGTGTGAAGCGCGTACTTTCGGCGTGTGTGTAGCACACCCAAATTAATTTAATCTCACATGGGGAGGGGTGAACGTGGGGCTAAATCTTGGGATAACATCTTC
>NW_024846002.1:0-1030 GCF_019175285.1 Sceloporus undulatus
GTTATCTCTGTATTGTTTGTATTGAGATTTCAGCGATTTGCATTTCCGGCGACATTCTTCTCAACTTCTGCTGTGGCCCTTGGCCGTCATGGCCTCTGCCACTTTTTTATATGTCTCAGAGTTCAGGTAGGACTGCTCCAATTTCTGCAGAATATTTGGCTGTGACCATATAGCTATGAGGTCAGCCATCTCCGCATGAGACCAGGACGTCCCCCTGCCTTTTTTCGGGGTGCTGGTGGATGGCTGTGCCATCCTGCCTGGTGGCAAAGGGAAGCCGCCACACAGCTGTGCCAGGAGCAGCTGAACTGTGCCCGTTCCCAGGTGAAAATGGCGCAGGAATGTATGTAGGGGGTCACTTTAAATTCCAAACTTTCCCTTATCACTTTCTACAACCAAAACATCCGCCGGCAAAACTTACAACTTCCCACGAATCTAGCCGCGCATGCGCACATGTGGCTCTAGGGTTAGGGTTACGAGTTTTAAAATGCTCTGCAGCTGTGCCGCAGCTTCCACACCTGCATGGCATCTGACGCTGCAATTAAAGCCTGACTGCAAACCACGCATGTCCCGGGACCCCGACCCATTATGCAATGCAGCTGACACGCAGCTTTTAAATGGGCAACTTAAATTTGCGGTGTGGCAATTGTGGCATACCGGTGCAGCAGCTTATAGATGGAGATGCGCACGTACGCCGCTTATCAAAAAGAAGCAGGGAAAAGCGGCACCTTCTTAATGCCGCTTCTTCCCGCTTGGGGCGTGCAGGCGGCGTGTTCATGACGGCATTCAGGAAAGGGCCGTCTGAAGGCTATACCTTCATGACATCATGAACACACCCCTTTTTGCCCGTCTGTATCCTGCCCTAGGAAATATTATGAGAGCCTCTGTGAGAGCCACTGTAACATAGTGGTTTGAGTGCTGAACTATGATTTTGGAGACTAGGGTGGGATACAGACTGCCCTTTGGGGTGGCCTGCAGCTGCTCCATTCAGACACGGATTGGGGCCAGAGAAGCCACAGTGGCAGCCCAAAGG
>NW_024846003.1:0-1030 GCF_019175285.1 Sceloporus undulatus
AATTAAGTAAATATCCCAGATTTCAGGGGAATCCCCAGAAATTGGCAACACTGCCCAGTAGGACTTCTGACTGAATGAACATGGTTAAGATTGCGTCATAAGAGCTATAAAAAGTGAATGCATTAACACATAGGAGTTTATCAGACGCCATACCTTCCACTCTGCTCCTGTCACCCCAACATCACTGATCTGTATGGGAGCCTCCTGGTGGGATTGCGGATGGCACTTTTAAAGGGGAACACTTCCATTTTCATCATGGAAGCATTTTCGTAATTGTTAGAAAAAGGGCCCTTTTTAAACAACGGATCAAATCATTATTAAAAAAGGGTCCTTTTCCTAACAATTACGGGAATGCTTCCATGATGAAAACGGAAGCATTCCCCTTTAAAAGCACCATCCGCCATCCCACCAGGAGGCTCCCATGGCAGATCGGTGACATTGGGGCAACAGGAGCATGGCGGAAGGTAAGGCATCTGATAAACTCCTTAATCTGACTGGGTTTACGTCTGGGTAAAAAATGCTCAGGGTCTATTCCTGTATCCTACTGACCACTGAAAGAAAAAAGAGGGAAAAGTGTATATTGACTATTGAAAGAAAAAAATGGATGAGTAAGAAAGTCATAGAGGGGATAGTTTGAACTCACACAGATCAGAACGCAATTATCCTTGTAATTACAAGATCCCTGTATATCTTCAAGAAAGGTCTGGTTCTATTAAATTTCATTTAAGAGCCCTATGGTCTTTATAAGGGAGTAATTAGGTGGCCTTCCCATTTGACTTTTAATGTGCTCCTCCTTTGTTATTTATATCTTTTAAATTCTCACTAATGAAGAAGACAAGGGAAACAATGCCTTTCTAGATATACCCCCCTTATCAGATCTTTTTTTGTCCTTAGTTTACACTTCATCTTAAATAACCACAAAAGGAACAATAGGGGGCAATCAATAACTAATAAAGAAGAGTGTAAAAAGTATCGCATTCAGGAAGACATGCTTTGTGGTAACTGATAGAAAATAGCCAAGTGAGTTAAT
>NW_024846004.1:0-1030 GCF_019175285.1 Sceloporus undulatus
CACCTCTGCATTGGCCCAAAGGAGGCATATGTCACCTGCGTATGTCACCAGCAAGACGCTGTTCTCTGTGTCTTTGAGTGCTGCAGGGTTTCTTGCCAAGCCAATCCTAACCCCAGTCCCTTTTCTCAGGAACTTCCTCTCGGCATCATTGGACACAGCCTTGGGCCTCTCTTGCTGGAAGTGACCTAAGTGCAGGGCCACCAGGACCCCCTGCCCACCTGATGGCCGACACAGAGGCCAAGCCGAGGGAGCTGGGCTCCAAAAGAAAGAGGATGCTGAGCTACAAGAACTCTTTGGTGAGTCACTATCCTATTAGCTTCATCTGTGTCACTGCTGGGCCAATTTATGAAAGGAAGCAAATAATTTACTGTCCAAGTTTGGCAGAGACAATCCTGGTTAATCCTCTGTCACCCTATTATTTCGGGGGCTTTTAAAATGTCCTGATTTCTATCTCCTCCTCCCACTTTCCTCCTTCTTCAGCTCACTTCCATTTCTGCATTATGAGTGCCAAGGATTTTGAACCCCATTAACTCAAAAGTGAGGAGAGGAGAAGAAAGAAGGGCGCAGGGACTTGCCCGTGCTAGGAGTCTGAGGCAAAAGCAAACTGCTGTGTTCTTCTCCGCTTGTGTGATCTTCCCCATAAACAACGTTGACCATCTTCACTACTTTCTGGTGTTGCTTGTCCACGTGTGTCTTGTTTTTTCCATCTGTGAAATGTTAGTGGATATGGGAGAATGTCTCTGGATCTCAATTGGAGGTGGCCCGGTGGCCCTCAAACCCACAGTGCTACCCAGAACTGCTTTTTAAAAATGACATTTGCCTCTGAAATTTGGCAACAAATAGCTAAATGTACTATATGTGTCGGGATAGTCAGTATCCTAATCCATCATCAATATCCCAGCCATGGCCGAAATTATATTGTTTATTACATTGTGTATTATATTGAAAGAATTTGAGACAAACTGGATCTCAAAGGCATTAGCTTTTTTCCTAGACTAAATTCTGAGGTGAGCAAATAATTTTGGGATGC
>NW_024846005.1:0-1030 GCF_019175285.1 Sceloporus undulatus
CCCCCTTGTTGCCTCTTCCACCTTTTCGACCATGAAACTGTCTTCCAGGCAAGTGAGGAATTTGTTAGGCCTTGAGGATTTTGCTGAGTTTGACTTCCAGCAAATATCAGGATAGTTGAAGTCGCCCATCACTACTACATCTCTCTTTTCTGACTGTGTGGTCATCTGTTCTAGAAAGATATCATCCAATTCCTCCGTCTGACTTGGGGGTCTGTTGTAGACTCCCACCGTAACATCCTTGTTGTTTCCCTCCCCTTTGATTCTTATCCAGATGCTCTCCACCTGGCTTCCATGATTGATGTCCAGGATCTCTTCACTGGTGTAAATATCTGGTGGCTCTTCAGTGTCCTCTCAGAAGTGGACAGAGACTATTTCTCTGATGCAGCAAGGAAGCACCAAAGAGTCCCAATTGCAGCCATTTCCCCCTTGGAATGGGGTTAAACAGTCACAGGAGCCGTCTGCCCCTTCAATCCTACCAAGAAACCTACTTTTACAGTAGACTCTCCCCAGAATGGAAGATCTTTACAGTTGTCTACAGCAACTGGTTTGTCTTCTCACAGAGGGTGAGGACGAGGTGGGGTGAAGAGTCAGTTGGGGGAGAGCCAAACATAAAAGGAGCTAAGGCAGGGAGGGAGAGAAAGTGTGTGTGTGTCTGTATGCATGAATGCTGGACTAGGGAAAGTGAGGAGGAAGGTATGTATGTGTCTGTGACTGGATCAGCTGTTGATCCCACAGAAATAAAAATCGCTCTGCACTCTCTTTGCTTCCAGCAGTCCATTCACAGGCACAGAGGGAAAGTGGGGAGGAAGGTGTATGTGTGTTTGTGTTTGTCACTGAATGAGCTGCCATCATCAGCATTACCATACTGACCTGTATAAAAGTCGACCCAGGATTTTGTTGTCAATTTTTGGGCATAAATTTCTTGATTTAGGTGTAGACATAACTAAGTTATGAACTACTCTGTGCCCAAAAAAAAAATAAAAAAAAAAAAAGGTGCAATCCAATCAAAACTGCCATCCTCCAGCAACTC
>NW_024846006.1:0-1030 GCF_019175285.1 Sceloporus undulatus
AAGCCCAACCCTCCTCTTTTTCAGGTTTATACCACAATTGTTTGTTTGGTCTAGCTCTTTTCCATCCATTACAATATGCATTTAATAATTGTTGCTGTTCAGTTTCCAACACTTTTAATGCATCAGCTCTGATCCTATGATGGAGAATTCCTGAATGGCAGAATGGGGCCGGAATGGATGGTCCTTGTTTATAATCCAAATGTCTATAGTATCCCATAGACCTCCACTATTCATTCAGTGATCACTCCTCTATTTCCCTTTCGCTTCCGAACTCTTTATCAAAATACTTGACTTATCACATTTTCTCCAGTTTCCTGGAATAATATTACGAGGTTTATCTATTTTCACACTAATAAGATGCAGTTATACATAATATAAACCCTCTTTTCTATTCCTGCATCTTATTTCCAAACTCTTTTACAATAATCTACTATGGGAAACCACTCCTCCTCAATCACTTCAACATCTTTATTCTTTAATCGATCAGTCACCTTATCCATTTGCATTAATTCTATAGTCTTTTTTATTAACCACTTATCAATTTTAAGTGGCTTTTCCAATTCTGAGCTATAATCAATCTATCAGAAAGTAATCAAATACAGAATGATTCTCCAATGTTTCCTTTCAATCTGTGAAGGGAATAACATTCAGCAAATTCAATAAGTAAATTTCAGGTTCCACCTTGAATTTAACTTGTAACATTTTTTCTAATGTTAAACGTACATTCTTCCAAAGTTTCCTTCTTCTCTTTCTGGCCTATTGCTAGTGTTGCCTTGTAAATCGATGCTCTTCCTTCAGTCAGAGGCCCATTTGATCATTTTCTTCAGATATTAGCTCTTCTTCCTCTTTGTATTTTCCCAGGACTTTATAAACGTTTGAGACTTTCTTTAGAAGCTCTAGCTCACTTTTCTCTGTATTAAATCCCTCCTACTTTAAATCCATTTAAAATCTCTCTTGTAGTTGATTGTATAAGAGCCAATGCATTTGGGAATCTTGCTGCCCCAACTCTTCCAGGAACCCTCAAAATGTC
>NW_024846007.1:0-1030 GCF_019175285.1 Sceloporus undulatus
CATAGGAATTGTAGTTTATTTTGGCATCAGAGCTCTTTCTCACAAAACTACAATTCCCAAGGTTCCCTAGCAATGAGTCAGGGCAGCTAAAGTGGTCTTGAACTGGATTATTTCTGCAGTGTGTCTTGGACCCAACTCAGATTGCATCTTCATTCCAGAGACCATCCAGTTTCATACCGTTTTAACTGCCATGGCCCAGTGCTATGAAATCATGGGAATTGTAGTTTGTTGTCACACCAGAGTTTGCTGAGAGAGAAGGTAAAATGTCTCACAAAACTAGAATTCCCAGGGCTCCCTAGCACTGAGCCATGGCAATTAAAAGGGTGTCAAACTGGATTATTTCTGCAGTGTGGTTGCAGCCGAACACGTTTCTATTTTGCACAAAGCTTCCTGGACCCCCTTCATGTCAAAATAAATATCTTAAAGGTATTAGAAGAATTGAAAGATTCTTTGTTTGGTTCAATGGTAATTTTGAGAATTGAAATAAGATACAATTATTTTTATTGAATTAGGTTTACATTTATTTGCAAAAAGATACACCATATTAATAAATATATAAATAAATCCTATTATTATTATTATTATTATTATTATTATTATTAACATTACAGGAACTTTCCAGGGATTTTGACTGAATATTCAGGGTACTATGGGGGGATACCTGGATTTTGGTAAAACATGCCGGGAAATATCTTAGCAACACTGGTCCTGCCCACTCCAATCTCTTTGAACCGAGGACTACAACTCTCAAGTCTCCTTCCTTCCTTCCTTCCTTTTTGCCTACCTGCCTTGTGTCACTGGTGTTACTGCTCTTGTTGTGGTTGTGTGCCTTCAAGTTGTTTCTGACTTATGGCGACCCTAAGGGAAGCCCTTTGCAGGCTTTTCTTGGCAAGATTTGTCCAGAAGTGGTTTTGCAAGTGCCTCCCTCTGAGGCTGAGAAAGTGTGACTTGCCTAAGGTCACTCAGTGGGTTTCCGTGGCCCAAGAGGGCATTCGAACCCTGGGCTCCAGGGTCATAGTCCAATGCTCCA
>NW_024846008.1:0-1030 GCF_019175285.1 Sceloporus undulatus
TCCAAGGCATCTCGCCACGCTCCAAAGCCGAAGGAGCCGGCTGTGCTCTCGGAAGCGGCCCACGTCCCGTCAGCTGACAGGGCAAGGTCTCCAAGACCCTCCTCATCAGGAGTGGCGGCTGTCCTCCTGGATCTTCCGGACAATCCGTTCTTCCCACTGGAAGAGACCCCGAGGCCGGGAAAGAAGAGGCATCACTACAAGACGGGTCGTGAACCTGCCTCTAAAAGGGCTAAGACGTCCAAGGATCAGCCCGGTACCGTCCCACCGAAGGCGAAGGACAAGAGGCGCTCCCCTTCCAAGAAGGCCCGTGCCTCCACTCCAGAGGCTCCCCGTGATCCAGAGCCTGCGCCCGAGGTCCGGCTGACTCCGGTACCGGACACGCCACCACCTCAGCCCACCATGGACTTCGTCCACGGGACGGATGACACCGTTCCTCCTCTCTCTCTGGAACAGCGGTCACCTCCTCACTCCAGGAACGACGACTACGAGGACCCGCTCCGTAGACAACAGATACCGGACCTGTTCCTCGACACTCAGTCGGGCCGGTACTACATGTCGGTATCGGAGGACAGAGCTATCAGGGAGTTCACCAGACTGAACCCCCATCCAGCAGACCCTCAGCAGGGCACCTCGTCCAGATCGGTCCCGACCATATCCGTGTATGAGAGGCCGCCATCTCCACCTCGCAGGCACTCACGCTCCTCGACCGACCTCATCCCGGTCCAACCAAGATCCCAAGTCAGAGTGATGGATGCCCTCTCCTCTGACTTGGACTCCGATGAGGAGCCCTTGCCTCCGTCCGAGGCACCATCCGATGAGGATGTCCTCTCCGTGTCAGCCTCGCCTCAGAGGATGCACAATCCTGAGCCGTCTTCCCCGTCGGACGACGTTCGTTCCTTCAGTGAGCACGTCGTGAAGATGGCGAGGACTCTCGACATCGAGCTCGCTTTCCCGGACGACGACGCTCAGGATCCGGTTGAACATCGGGTGCACGGACGGGTGCCTACTCCACCCTGCCTCCCTCTGCTTC
>NW_024846009.1:0-1030 GCF_019175285.1 Sceloporus undulatus
AACAGAAATTAATGGGTGGAGATGAGAGAGGGGAAGCCCTGCCAGGAAGAGGTTACAGTAGTCTAGTCGTGAGACCACTAGGGCATGGACCAGTGTTTTTGCGGTAGAAGCTGAGAGATATGGATGGATTTTGGCGATATTATAGAGAAAAAATCTACAGACTTTGGCTGTAGTCTGGATCTGAGGGATAAATGATAAAGAGGAGTCAAAGATGAAACCAAGACTGCGGGCTTCCTGGACCGGCTGGATAGAGACGTAATTGACAGAAATAGAAAAGGAGTAGTGAAGGGTGGGCTTGGGAAGGAAAACAAGAAGCTCGGTCTTGGACATATTGAGCTTCAGACGCCGATGGTGCATCCAGTGGGAGACAGCTGTTAAACAGGATGACACTTGCTGCTCTAACTCTGGTGAAAGATTAGGGGTGGAAAGGTACAGCTGGGTATCATCGGCGTACAGATGGTAGGAGAAACCAAAAGAACTGATAAGTTTGCCAAGGGAGAGTGTGTATAAAGAGAACAGAAGGGGACCCAAAACAGAGCCCTGAGGAACTCCAACAGATATGGGGACAGAAGACGAAGTCTGACCACCTTAGACTACTGTAGCTATCAACAGAATGGGTTGCTTTAGGGAAATCAAACCTGCACCGCAATGATTGTTTACCTGCAGGAGAGAATCCGATAGATTTATAGAAACAGAAGCACCACAGTTGTTTTGCTATGCAGTGCATAGGTCCAACTTGCCCAATCCTCACTTAGAGCTTGTTCCCACTAGGGGAAACCCCGCGTTCTGAATCAAATTCATTAGGCAGCGTTCCCATTAGGATTCAGTTTAAATCTAGAACGGTTCTAGAGCAACCCGGAATCGTTCCCACTAGAAATCGAATCCAGAAGCGGGATAAAATGTAAATCCGTGTTTTCCTCATTTAACGCGTGTTAAAAAAACACTAGGGTCCTACCTAGTGTTTTTCCCTTGATTCGAGTTAGGAACCGGAGTATTTAGATGAGAACGATAGCATTTGAATCGGGCTAGA
>NW_024846010.1:0-1030 GCF_019175285.1 Sceloporus undulatus
AGAGAGAGAGAGAGCACTGGCTGGATGAAAGAAACAGACAAGATATTGCAGCTTGCTTGATTTTTTCTCTCTCTCTCTTTGTTAAAGTAAGTGTATAAAATCTCCCAGAATTTTCACACAAAATCCCATTCAAGTGTGAGTTTGAATGTAAGTGTGGCTCAAAACACACCTTTGGTCACATGCAATTGTGCAACCAAATGTATGGGTGTCTGTCTGAATGTGCATCACACCATGTATCATATTAAAGACAGTTAAATGCAGATACTTCACTATATACCTGAACAGAGTTTGGAAAAATTGGTGTTTTGAACTAGAACTCTCAGAATCACCACAACAAGTGGCCACCCGCCTCACCAGGCAGGCCGCTTTGCTGCCGGGAGCCATGCTGCAAGGCTCCCAGGCTTGCCCCAGCATGCCTTGCTGGAGCAGGCTGTGCTGCTATTGGGCTGGTGTGAGGAGGAGAGGTCCTTCCACCTCAGTGGACTGCTCTGGGAGGCATGAGGACCTCTCTATGGTGTGCCCCGGTCCTCCAGGGCAGCTCATTGGCTGGGTTGCCTTGGGGGAGGGGCCACCATGCCTGCTATGCATGCTGGGGCCTGGCTTATATAAAGGCCATTCGCTGCTCAGCACTCCCACCCTCGGGTTGGTGGTTTTAGTCACAACTTCAAGGGCGGCAGCATAGGTCATGGATCTGGTTGGTGTGGTTACCAGGGCTATGGAGCACTGGTATGGGAGTCATTAGGTACCTGGGTCGATGAGGGCATACATTGTGGCCATTGCAGGGGCCACAATGCGGTAGTGCCTCCCAGTGACTAAGGTCTTAGAGAACATGTGAGCGGCTGGTGGCATGGCTGCGAGATGGCGTTCCTTAGCCCCTAGGTCATCCCATTGCCTGGCGGTCACCAGGCATGCGGCTTATTGAACAACCGGGGGGTTATTCAATACTACAGATCCTGACCTCATGCTTTGGGCCAACCCTACCAATTTTATTTGCTTGCTGAATAAAGTTGTGGCCTTTCCTCCAGCTTTG
>NW_024846011.1:0-1030 GCF_019175285.1 Sceloporus undulatus
GGAGAGGTGTGGGGAGTAGAAGGCGGGAGAGTAAAAAAGGTGGGGGCCTGCCAGGAGTGCTTTTAACTTGAGGCTTGAGATTTGCTTTTCAGAGTTCACTAAAAAGTCTGTCTGATCACTTTCATTCATATCTCAATAAACTTCACTGCTTTTAAGCAAGTTGCGGTTGGAGATTATTGGTGAAGGTTGTTGGATCTTACACTGCCTCACCAACAAGAAGACTATCCTGTGAGTATTTTAGCCTGACAAATGGGACAGGAACTAAGGATTATATCACATGAAGCTTTTTGGAGATTTTCCGGCTCAGTTCTGACGTGACTGCACTTCCAACAATCAGATGCCATTCCTTTCTATGGGAGCTCCTTGCGAGGTGCTTCCACAGTTATTCCAAAGTGACCCCTCATTTTGGTAAAACCAGAAAAAAGTGACTTCATAGAATTCGCTTCCAGGCTCACTTCGACTTCACTGTAAATTGGTCTGGTGTGGAAAACCACTCCGATGTTACCCCCCCCCTCTTGGCCCCCTGTGTCCTGCTCCATCCTCCTCCTCCTCCTCCTTCATGCCATCTCACCCCCTCTCCCACCCTGCAACCCATCCCATCATTCCCATCATCCCCTGCCTACTCCTGCATCCCAATCCTGGCCCCAGCGACCCCCAGCGAGCTAGCCCATCATTCTCTGCCTTCTCCTGCATCCCAATCCTGGCCCTAGAGACCCCCAGCGAGCTATCCCATCATCCCCTCACTGCTTCTTCACCCCATGAAGGATGACAGCTAAGGAGGGGGCATGGAAGGAGGACAGCGTCCAGAGCCCCACTGAGCATGTGCAAAGGTGCCGATTCGAATCGTTGAACCCTCTGGTGTGGTAATACAATGTGCACTCACTCCGGTTTGCTTGAATCAGCATCACATGACTTGCTTGGAATAGAACTGACTTCGCTTCCCCCTCAATTCGGAAGTGCAACAGAAAGGCAATCAGGTGTGCTAAAACATCACGTTTTAACCTTAATTCGCATTGCTAGACAGGAGTGA
>NW_024846012.1:0-1030 GCF_019175285.1 Sceloporus undulatus
CCTGACAGTAAGGGCTGTTCGACAGTGGAACACACTCCCTCAGAGTGTAGTGGAGTCTTCTTCCTTGGAGGTCTTCAAGCAGAGACTGGATGGCCATCTGTCGGGGATGCTTTGATTGTGATTTCCTGCATGGCGGGGGGTTGGACTGGATGGCCCCTGTGGTCTCTTCCAACTCTATGATTCTATGATTCTATGAAATTAATTAAATCCTATTTCAAAAGTGTTCTCAGCTATTAACTAATCCCTCATGTGTGTGTGTGTGTGTGTATATAACATATAAATATATAGTTGCCCCTCCATTTTCGCAGGGGATCTGTTCCAGATCTCTCTGCAAAAATGGAAAATGGCTTAAATTCAAGTGTCACTGGCTTGAATGGAGGCACACACCCCCCATTTAAAAAATAAAAATTTAAAAATATTTTTTTCTCCTGCTCTGTTTGTTGCCTGTGAACGGGCAAGGGATGCGGACTTCAAGTCCACGAAAACAGTGGGGTGACCATATATATATGAATATGAAAGTATTCTCAGCTATTAACTAATCCCTATATATATATATATAGAGAGAGAGAGAGAGAGAGGGATATACACACACATACATACACACACACACATATGTAGGGATGCAATGGCTTAGTGGTTAAGATGCCAATTCTGATGATCAGAAGATTGGAAGGTTGGCAGTTTGAGGCCTGGGTGCCGCATGATGGGGTGAGCTTCTGTCACTAGTCCCAGCTTCTGCCAACCTAGCTATTCGAAAGCATGCAAGTGAAAGTAGATAAATAGATATCACTTCTCACTGCAAGGTAGCAGCGTTCAGTGCAATCATGCTGGCCACATGACCACCACATTTGTCTTCAGACAATGCTGGCTGTTGGCCTTAGAAACAGAGATGAGCACCACCCCCTACAGTTGGCTATGACTAGACATTCATGTCAAGGGACTACCTTTACCTTAATACAGTACACACACAAAATATTTCATCTATTTATTTATTTTTATCCCTCCCCCTCTTTCCTAACCACTGCTGGAA
>NW_024846013.1:0-1030 GCF_019175285.1 Sceloporus undulatus
CCCAGAAAAAACTATGGATGCAAGCCTTGAAAGCATTCAACTTCACACTCTTCTTTTTACCTGAGTGAACACTTCTCTGGGAATCTCCAGGTCTTCCAGTACAATTCTCTGATCATCATCTGCCAGAAGTTGATCATAGAACTGTGCTGGGAGGACTTATAAATGCCTAGAGAGGTGTTTTCTGTATGGACCTCTAGGTTCTCCTCCACAACTCTATTGTCTTGGAGATTTGAGCTGGAGGACCTAGAGAATCTTAGAAAGCACATATTAATCAAAATCGCAAATAATCAAATCCACAAAAGAAAAAGCTGCAAATGTGGAGGTTCAACTGTATTAAACAAATCCCCCAGATGCAGTCATTCAAAGTTCACATTATCGCTCTGAGTCACATCAGAAAAAAACATTAGCCCCAACCCTCTGTGATGTAGGGAGATCTCAAAAATGCATTCCTGCCAACGCGTATTATTGTTGTTACAAACAGACTATGAAAATCAGTTACTTATTATAAAATTCTTACTTGTAGCCACAATCTACTTTAAAAATACAGACATATGATACATAGACTTACTCAAGCATCATATCAAGGTAGAATGAACACATAAGGGGGGGGGGAGAATCTTGACTGTTCTCATTTGTTTTTGTCAACTTCTGTACATGGGGAGTGATTTAACAGGGAAAGCCTCCTCTATATGTGGAGGATGTTGCAAATATGTGAGTATAAGCCAGGCCTGTGCTCTTCTTCCTTGCACATTTATGAACACACTTAGAGACTCTCAGACATATCTTTCTCTCTCAGACATATCTCTATTTTTAGTACTGGAACAGGAACTTTTGCAGAAATCCTTTCAACATGAAAATCTATCCCTGTTTTTCCAAAACATTTATTGAGTTCAGTCTCCTCCTAAAGATGAACAAAATGGTTGGGTTTTTTTGTTTTGTTTTGTTTATTGTTAAATCTTGGCTGTTTGGAAACCTTTGCTCATCTTGTGCAAATCACTGTCACATACAATGGATTTTGATCTGCCTTAGA
>NW_024846014.1:0-1030 GCF_019175285.1 Sceloporus undulatus
CAAAGCCGTGTACAAGGAGGCCAAGATGAAGTTCCTGAGAAAAGGGAGCAGGGTTAGGATTAACTTGGCAAGAAACCCTGCAGCACTCAAAGACACAGAGAACAGCATCCTGCTGGTGACATACGCAGGTGACATATGCCTCCTTTGGGCCGATGCAGAGGTGGGCATCCCCTTCCTCCCTCTGCACCAAACAAAGCCCCCTGGACCTAGCATGGATCCACTGCAGCTCCCCTACACAAGAGATACTCCATGCCTTCTTAGAGTGGTGGGGGATTAGGGGATGGGGAATTGGAGAGGGTCTTGGTTATGTCCCCGTAGCTAGATGTGAAATGAGTGCATCATAAATAAATAAATAACCTGCTTCCCTTCTGCATTCCTCCTCTTTTCCTCATCATCAGCCCCTTTACCAAGAAGGCTGCATCCGCACTATAGAAATAAGGCACTTTGACCGCTTTAACTGCTCAGTGCTATGGAATCCTGGGATTTTACCTTTGGACACTTAGCCTTCTTTGCCAGAGAGCTCTCATGTCACAACAAACTACTGTACAAATCCCAGGATTCCATAGGATGGAAACAGGAGAGTTAAAGCGGTTTCGAACTGGATTATTTCTCCAGTGCAGATACATCCTGAGTCAGTTGTTTTTACCCTCCTAAGAACGGCTTTCCTTTAAAAAAAAGTAGTTTGTATTTCAGTCTAATCCATATTCTTCTTGTTGTTGTTTGTTTCTATGTTTGTTTGTTTCATTCTTGGTAATATGAGTTATTCTGGTCTGTCTCCTTCCTTCCTGCCTGAAAATCTCTTAATAAGGAAATTAGGGAGACTTTTAAAACCTCCCAAAGGAGCCACTTTTGGCCTTTTTTTGGGAGACTAGCCTCCTCTTAGAAGCCAAAGCCCAATGTTTGTGAAGAAGAAGAATAAGGCTTGTATTAAAACTATGCTCCCCATTTCTGATCCCTTTTAAAACCCAGAAGGAGCAGAGCTGTGTAATAAGAAAACCCTCTCAGAAAAGACACACAAAAGACCCACAAA
>NW_024846015.1:0-1030 GCF_019175285.1 Sceloporus undulatus
ACAAATAAACTCTTCTAAAACATGGCCACATAGCCCAAAAACCCCACCAAAAAACTATGGATGCCGGCCATGAAAGCCTTTGACTTCACAGTGCTACAAGATCTCTCTAGATCAATGATGGTGAACCTATGGCACGCGTGCCAGAGGTGGCACTCAGAGTCCTCTCTGTGGGCACATGTGCCATCGCCCCAGCACAGAGTTTGCCAGAGTTTGTTACTAGAAAGCCAGAGGGACATGGCACTTTGCAATAAATAAGTGGGTTTTGGGTTGCAGTTTGGGCACTTGGCCTCTAAAAGGTTCACCACAGACTAACACGGCTATATCTTTTACTTCTTGCATATTATCTTTGCAGGGGAGGAAGGGAACTGACCTTTTAAAGAACGAAAAGCAGACTCCCAATTATGGACCGAGTTGGAAAGGTTTGTTCTGACGCTATCTGGGATGCTAAATATGATATAACCAAATGAAGAAGGACCGTTGTTTCGCACAACCATTCAAAGTCCCAGAAGAGAAAAGCAAAAACCTGTCGGGAAATACAGTGTGCTCGCCAGCGCACTTTACGCGGCTTGCAGCATATGTTGAAAGCCACACAGGGAGGAAGGGGCGGCACGTCCCATAGGGATGAATGGGGCATGCACCCGTGGCGCATGCACGCCACCGCATCGCCGCGTGCACAAACGCCATTCATAGCATAGGTGTTTTTTATTTTATGCGGGGGAGTTCAGAACGGATCCCCGCGTAAAATAAGGGCGCACCGTACAACACATGAGAGCAAATATTTAAATGGCACTGATATCTTCAATATGGCTGCTGTGGACATGAAGGAGCCTTTCAACTTCGAAGGTTGCTTTATCCTAGCCGAGCGCCAAAAGATGCTACTGATATTACTTAAATATCTCTCCGAACAGAGTAAAGAGTCTTTCCTTCAAATAAACCAGAATCATCCAGTGTACCCAGATTTAATTTCATGCTGAAGAGTCTGTGAATATCCATGTTAAAAACAAATCACCGACAGCCTAAATTCAATTTG
>NW_024846016.1:0-1030 GCF_019175285.1 Sceloporus undulatus
GTGCCAGGGTGGGCAGCACAAAACGGCGCCTATATCGCATGCCCTCATCCAGGACCCTGCCCTTGGTCTCACAGATGTTGTGCAGAATGACACATGATACCAGGATGGGCACCACGTTCTCCTCTGCCACCAGGAGTGGGGCGGTGTGACAGCGCCATCTCGCCTTCAATCTGCCAAACGATCTCTCCACAGCCCCCCTCATGCGATTCAACTTCTTGTTGAAGATCTTCTGTTTGGGAGTGCTTGGGGTCTTAAAGGGTGTCATGAGCCACTTCCGAATGGGGTAGGCACAGTCAGCCAGTATCAGGGGCCCGATCTGCTGGCCTCTGATGTTGATGCTGGGGTTCCCTGGCACATAGATGCCAGCCTCCATGGCCTCTTAGATGAGAGAATTCCGTGCCACCCTGGCATCGTGCACTGACCCATGCCATCCGAGCTCCACGTCCACAAATCTTCCTGTGTGGTCACATGTCCCTTGCAGGATGACAGAATAGGAGCCCCTTCTGTTGACATAGGCATTCCTGAGCCCCAAGGGTGGTATGATCAGGCAGTGGCACCCGTCCATGAGGCCAACCACTTGTGGGAAGCCGCGGTGACCAAAGGCATCCATAATCTGTGGGGGAAAGGAAGGGTGAGAAACAGAGGAATTGAGATGACAACTCTATTACACGTGCGCAACTGTACCATAGCAAGAACAGCAAATGTACAGTGAGGGGGTGACACTTGACACAGAATATCACAGAGCTGCCAAAGATTAAAGGGAAGGTGGTCTGGCTGTCCCTACCTCACCTGCGTTCCCCAGGTACACGGTCCTTGACAGCAGCAGCTTCTCCATGGCCAGGGCAAACTCCACCACGATTTCCCCCATGGTGGCAACGCCAGTCCCAAACAGCGCCGCCGTCACAATATAGGTGGATTTGTGTGCCAGTGAAAAGACACCAATGGCCACTCTCTTCTCCACCGGGATAGCTTTCCTCATCACTGTGTCTGCCTTCTCCAGTTCTGGGCGCAGGATGCCCACTAACCTGTG
>NW_024846017.1:0-1030 GCF_019175285.1 Sceloporus undulatus
TAGGTCCAGAGCCTTTTTTGCCTTAGGTAGAACAGCCAAAGACATAGGATGAACACATGGTTCTACCTCCTTTGTACAAACTGTTGTCAGCCATAGCACTTCTCATTAAGAGCATAAGCTTTAACAATACAGATTCATTTAAATGCTTATAAACAGGGTGACTCAAGCAAGGAGAAGGTCTCTGGTCACTCAGCAAACCTCTAATGCTTATATGCATTGAGGATCTTTGGTAAAAACATCTCATATGAGGCGAGAGATATATTGGATTAAGGTGACCAATCAAACTCCATTTTAGTGGCAAAAGGATTATGTTCCTGTTATAAAACAGTGCACCTCAGTCAGCTAGCCTCAAAAGATGTGGCTCCCCTTGCCTTCCCTTCTTTCTTGGAGAGATGTCTGTTAAAGGGAAGAAACTAAAGAAACAAAAAACAACACAGTTTCTTCCATGAGATGGTTCTCACTAATACAGGGGGTTAAGAAAAACTCTTTATCAAAAACAAACAGACAAACAGACTCCATGGGGGGAGAAACCTCCCCTTCCTCCATGAGTGTTTTAAAACAATATAGTCAGTTTTTTCTGCTAAGAGGTTGCTTCAAATCCTATTCAGACATCCTGCAGAGCCCTGAGGACTCTGCCACAAAGACCACAATTGCCTCTTACCTTGTCTAGATACTGTAGTTACATTTTAAATAAGAATGCCTGCTGATGGGCTTGCCATTCTACTGCTCCCTGCCCTGGATAGGCCTATTGTAACAAGGTCTATCTTGCATATGACGAATTGGGCTCAAGGCCATGAAGGTTCAGGCTGCCAATCTCTTTCTTTTAGTGGTCTCAGGAAGCTACAAATTACTTTGCATATTGTTGGGCATGCTTTGATTGTGATTTCCTGCATGGCAAGGGGTTGGACTTGATGGTCCTTGTGGTCTCATCCAACCCCATGATTCTATGGTTTTATGGTCATAAGGTTAGCTGCTGTGTGGGCGAGTGTCTTATCCCTGATTGGGTTTTCATGGCATGGTCTGGTCCAAA
>NW_024846018.1:0-1030 GCF_019175285.1 Sceloporus undulatus
AGGATGGCATTCGATACAGTTTACTGAAGAAGTACGATCCTGGCTGCCTAGTTCTAGCATCCATCTTTAATCTCAGTAAACAATTTTGTCGAACGCCGACCAGCTGGAAAAAGGCTATGATTGTCCTTATCCATAAGAAGGATGATCCGACGGACCCTAACAACTGGCGCCCAATTTCCCTCTGTAGTACCATCTACAAGGTGTATACAAGCTGCATTGCTGCCAGGGTCACAGACTGGGCCATCACTGGTCGCGTTGTCAGCCCTCAACAAAAGGGCTTCATGTCCTGGGAGGGCTGCTACGAACACAACTTTATAATACAAGCAATCATTGACACTGTTCGTCGCACCAGAAGAGAGTGTGCTGTGGCCTGGCTTGACATCAGCAATGCCTTTGGCTCTGTGCCACATTCCCACATCTTGGAAACACTGGCTGAATTGGGCATGCCTTCGACATTCCTTGACCTGCTCCGTGAACTTTACAATGACTGTACCACCACAGTGAGGACGGCGGAAGGCGAAACAGCGGAAATCCGTGTTCGTCATGGGGTGAAACAAGGCTGTCCACTTAGCCCGATCATTTTCAACCTGGCTATGGAGCCTCTTCTCCGCTATATCATCAATGGTCCCGGTGGCTTTAAGCTACATGGCAATAAAGTGAGCATCTTGGCTTATGCTGACGACCTCGTTCTGGTAGCTGAAGAAGCTGATGAACTCCAGCAAATGATAAATGCAACTGCACATGCTGCAGATTGGATGGGTCTGCAGTTTAATGCTAAAAAATGTGCAACGCTCCACATCAATGGGAGCTTGAAGGATCGAGTTCTGCCAACCGCTTTCACCATCCAAGGGAAACCCATGATCCATCTTAAAGAAGGAGATACCTACCAACACCTAGGGACTCCAACGGGCTTCCGAAGCTACCAGACTCCTGAGGCTACGCTGCATGCCATTGCGATGGATGCCACGAAGATCGATGCATCCCTCCTAGCCCCATGGCAAAAGATCGACGCGCTTAGGGTTTTCCTCCT
>NW_024846019.1:0-1030 GCF_019175285.1 Sceloporus undulatus
CCCCACAGAGGAGTGAAACCATTTAGCTGCTTAACCTCTGAAAAATGGTTAAATAGGAAGAGTAGCATATCACTTCACAAAGTCGCTTGCACCAAAGAAAATCAATTTAAATTTAAATGCATGGAATATAGAAAAAGTTTCAGTAGAAAGATGAATCTTACTTGTCATCAACAAATCCATACTGAAGAAAAGCCATTTAAATGCCTGGAATGTGGAAAGGAATTCATTTGGAAAAGTGATCTCATTTGTCATCAAAGAGTTCATACAGGAGAGAAGCCGTTTGAATGTCTGGAATGTGGAAAGAAATTCAGTTTGAAGACAAATCTCACTTGTCATCAAAGAATTCATACAGGAGAGAAGCCATTTAAATGCTTAGAATGTGGAAAGAAATTCAGTCGGAAGACAGATCTCACTTGTCATCAAAGAATTCATACAGGAGAGAAGCCATTTAAATGCTTAGAATGTGGAAAGAAATTCAGTCAGAAGACAAATCTCACTTGTCATCAAAGAATTCATACAGGAGAGAAGCTATTTAAATGCTTAGAATGTGGAAAGGAATTCAGTCAGAAGAGAGATCTCACTCGGCATCAAAGAATTCATACAGGAGAAAAGCCATTTAAATGCTTAGAATGTGGAAAGAAATTCAGTCAGAAGACAAATCTCACTTGTCATCAAAGAATTCATACAGGAGAGAAGCTATTTAAATGCTTAGAATGTGGAAAGGAATTCAGTCAGAAGAGAGATCTCACTTGTCATCAAAGAATTCATACAGGAGAGAAGCCATTTAAATGCTTAGAATGTGGAAAGGAATTCAATAAGAAGATAGATCTCACTTGTCATCAAAGAATTCATACAGGAGAGAAGCCATTTAAATGCTTAGAATGTGGAAAGGAATTCAATAAGAAGATAGCTCTCACTTGTCATCAAAGAATTCATACAGGAGAGAAGCCATTTAAATGCTTAGAATGTGGAAAGAAATTCAGTCGGAAGACAGATCTCACTAGTCATCAAAGAATTCATACAGGAGAGA
>NW_024846020.1:0-1030 GCF_019175285.1 Sceloporus undulatus
CAACCAAGGTCAGGTGCTGAAGGCTATATTTCAGAGGAAGGGATTAGCAAAACCATTGCTGAGTCTTTCCTTGCCTATGAATACGCATGACATTCATGGGGTCGCCATAAGTTGACAGGCGACTTGAAGATGGTGCACACACACGCTCACAGACACACCTATTTGGATGTAATTCAGTGACATTCGCCTTTCCCCCCAAATTCTATGCCAATATAATACCTGCAAGATACATAACCTCTTTGTTTAAGCATTTTCTTACTGTCCATGTGGGCTAATCTCACACTGAAAAAGGGGTGTCCCTTCTTCACCTCCAAATCATGGATCTCCTGTTCTACAGGTTATAGGTCCTGGTATGTGTTTTTACCATATTGCAAGAAAGGTGCTATAATGCACCGACAGAGTTCATGCTTTGCATGTAGGAGGTTCTGTGTTCAGTTTTTGTGTAGGATCTTATGCAGCAAGGAAGCTAAGAAAGATCTATTCCTGTCCCTGAAAAGTCAGCCAGAGCTTTCCCCAATCTTCTAGATATTTTGAAGAGTAACCTGTGTATATCATTCCACTTTAGGAACTGATAGGGATTTGTAGTCCAAAAATGCCAGGAGAATATCACCCGAGGGAAGTCTGTTACTGATAGAGCTGACCAGAGATCTCCATATGAGGCAGTATATAAAACATTTATTATTATTATTCCACACTTGGTGACACTGACCTGTTCCATGCAACAGTTTTCCTTATATCTTCTTTGTGCTGCCACTGAGTGTGTTTTTCAGCATTTGGTACTTAAAGCCCTATCTAATGTACATGCTGCCCTGGTATTATTGTAATGAGAAACCGTGTTTCTTGTGACATGAATAGTATATGAGCCTTGAGCTCTCATACTCTGCCCTCTTCTTTTTGCTCTCTGGAGAAGGGGCTTGAAAGCATTTGCTTCCAATTCTTTTTTAATTGAATAAACAAAAGAACTTTATTGAAGATCGTCAGGATAGAAGTGATCAGCAATGCATTTAGGTCAGATCTGAGGCTGCCCTCC
>NW_024846021.1:0-1030 GCF_019175285.1 Sceloporus undulatus
TATAGATATACATATATATATAAATATTTATATATATATAAATATGAGTATATATATTTGTATATAAGTGTGTAATTAACTTACTTTGATTCCAATTCTTGGGAGGAAACCCATATATACATATATACAATAATACTAACATTATTAATAATACATCAAATAAGTCTATGTTCCACATTGGGATTATAGAATAATTTATAGGATGCGTGAACCATCTTTTATATTTCTTTGAAGCATTGAATGATTTAATCTTTGCCCAGGTTAGATTACTACCTTCTTTTCTCTGTTCGACTAGTATTTTGCTCTATTTAGTTCATAATAAATGGATAACAAATAACATGAAGAAACACATCAAATAAAACCACAAGAAAATAAAAAAGCAAACAATTAAAACAATTAAAACAAAATGAAAGCTGACATAGAAATAAAAATAATGTTCATTAAAAATACTGTGGATTAAAGTAACCAAACATGAAATGTAAATTTTATTCATTTATTACAGCCGCCTTTTAAATTGCAATTAAAACCAATATCTACTAGAAATGAAAACCATTCATACATTTTAAAGGAATAAAGAAACGAAAATGAACTCAGAGACATGAAACAAAAAAGAAATAAATAAAAAAGACCAATGAATGGAAGCCTAACCCTTACATTAAAAACGCTGAGGATAAAAGGTCTTTCCAAATGAAAATAATAGAGTAAAAAACAAACGGAATCACTTGCTTTTAAAGAGAAGAAACACCGGACCGTCGACATCAGGAGAACAAACGCCACGTGGCCGCCATTTTATCGCTCCTTCTCCGGCTCCCTGGAAAATGGCGCCCTTTTATCTCCCTTCGGGGTGCCATGCCTCACACTAGACACAGGAGGGCGCTCGGCAGCTCCATGGCCTTCAATCTCATTGGCTGTCGAGGGAGAACGAGGGCCGCGACGCAGCGTTCTTCCTTCCCGCCTTAATCTTTCCCGCCCTCCATTCAAAAAGGCAGCATTTATTTCCCTTCAGTACATCATGCCTCAGTGCGGACAC
>NW_024846022.1:0-658 GCF_019175285.1 Sceloporus undulatus
CCATAAAGAAGGTAGTCTTCCTCCTCCTGCTGCTGCTCCTCCTCCTCTGCATGAAAAGAAATCAAATTCTCATCAGTGATCATGACATAGCATGGAAAAATTAACATTCCTGCATTTAAAGTCTTTTTAAAAAATATTTTTATTGAAACTAAAGTCCATACAATGAATTTTATACAATACATAATTCTGTATATATATTTTCTACATTCTATTGCAACTTATCTGAATTTAAAGTCTGAGGCGCCCTGAATCCTGTTGGTTAACCCTAGAATAGACTCGCTGAACCCATAATTGACTGGTGAGTCAATCTATAGGTAAATCCAAGAGACTGAGTGATTCTACTCTGATCAGGACTAAGGATACAGGCTAAGATTTAGTCCTGCATGTGGCTAGAACAGGACATTCCCAAGCCAAGATGGCCAGGCAACAGTGTGGGCAGAGACACTCTCAGAATTGTGATTTCTCTACATGCAGAACACTGCCATGGAAATGGGGTGTTCCCTTCCCATCAGCTCAATTCTCTGGTGCCCCCCAATGCTGGGAGGAGGGCTGGATACCATGGAAGGGGGGGGGCAACCAGAAAAGAGATAGCTCCTTTCCTGCCCTGCCTGACCGGGGAACTCCCTGGGGGATGGAGGGCAACTGCTTTGGCCACTTG
>NW_024846022.1:758-1030 GCF_019175285.1 Sceloporus undulatus
CTGGATACCATGGAAGGGGGGGGGGGCAACCAGAAAAGAGATAGCTCCTTTCCTGCCCTGCCTGACCGGGGAACTCCCTGGGGGATGGAGGGCAACTGCTTTGGCCACTTGGAGAATGAGGGGCCACCAGGCCACATAGCCTGATCCAGCAGTATCCTCTATGTTCCAGTGTTGCTCCATGTGGAATCAGGTTACAACTGCCTATTCACTGGACCAGGTACTACGATAGAGTTATGGAAGCCATCTCGCATGGCCATTCAATGTGTGGTGAG
>NW_024846023.1:0-400 GCF_019175285.1 Sceloporus undulatus
GGCCCGCGGGCCGGAGGTTGCCGACCCCTGGGTAAAACTCTCATTCACTCACATAAGCCACCCTGAGGGTCGAGGAGGAGGGGTCGGTATACTATTGTCCAATTCCTGCCAGTTTCAAGTTCTTTCTTCCCCCCCAGCTATTGTTTCTCTTCATTCGAGTCCCACTGTATTCGACTCTTTTTTCCTTTACAGCTCCGGGTTGCTGTCATCTATCGCCTTCCTGGTTCTGCTACCCAGTTCCTATCTGACTTTGAATCTTGGCTGACATTTTTTTCTATCTGATGAAGTCCCTTCTCTGATCCTAGGTGACTTCAATATTCACCTTGACAATCCCAACAATCCTTCTTCATCTCGCCTTAGCTCCCTGTTTGCTTCTTTTGGCCTTCAGCCTCATTCTAAC
>NW_024846023.1:500-1030 GCF_019175285.1 Sceloporus undulatus
GGCGAAGGTCGCGCGAGACTTCGTTGCCATTTTGAAAGGCAAAATGGCGGCCGGAGCGGCCGAAATCGGCGGCGATTTCGGCGGCAGGAGGGAGTGGGGGCCGGCACAAAGGCGCCCGCGGGCCGCATCCGGCCCGCGGGCCGGAGGTTGCCGACCCCTGGGTAAAACTCTCATTCACTCACATAAGCCACCCTGAGGGTCGAGGAGGAGGGGTCGGTATACTATTGTCCAATTCCTGCCAGTTTCAAGTTCTTTCTTCCCCCCCAGCTATTGTTTCTCTTCATTCGAGTCCCACTGTATTCGACTCTTTTTTCCTTTACAGCTCCGGGTTGCTGTCATCTATCGCCTTCCTGGTTCTGCTACCCAGTTCCTATCTGACTTTGAATCTTGGCTGACATTTTTTTCTATCTGATGAAGTCCCTTCTCTGATCCTAGGTGACTTCAATATTCACCTTGACAATCCCAACAATCCTTCTTCATCTCGCCTTAGCTCCCTGTTTGCTTCTTTTGGCCTTCAGCCTCATTCTAAC
>NW_024846024.1:0-1030 GCF_019175285.1 Sceloporus undulatus
TTCCTTCCTTCTTCGCGTTTTCCCTTCCATCCTTCCTTCTCTCCTTCCACACTTCTTTCCTTCGTTCCTTGCTACATCTTTTCGTTCTTTCCTTCCTCCTTTCCATCCATGCTTCCATCTTTACTTCCTTCCTTCCTTCCTTCCTTCTTTCTCTTTCCTTCCTTCTCTCCATGCTTCATTCATTCATTCTGCCTTCTTTTCTTCCTTCTTTTCTTCCTTCCTTCCCCCTTTCTGTCTTTCCTTCTTTCTTTGCTTCTTTTTCCCTTCCTTCCTTCCTTCTTTCTTTCTCTTTCCTTCCTTCTCTCCATGCTTCTTTCATTCTTTCTACCTTCTTTTCTTCCTTCTTTTCTTCCTTCCTTCCCCCTTTCTGTCTTTCCTTCCTTCTTTGTTTGCTTCTTTTTTCCCTTCCTTCCTTCCTTCTTTCTTTCTCTTTCCTTCCTTCTCTCCATGCTTCTTTCATTCTTTCTTCCTTCTTTTCTTCCTTCCTTCCCCCTTTCTGTCTTTCCTTCCTTCTTTGTTTGCTTCTTTTTTCTCTCCCTTCCTTCCTTCCTTCCTTCTTTCTCTTTCCTTCCTTCTCTCCATGCTTCTTTCATTCTTTCTACCTTCTTTCTTTCTTCTTTTCTTCCTTCCCTCTTTCTGTCTTTCCTTCTTTGTTTGCTTCTTCCTTCCTTCCTTCCTTCCATCCATCCATCCTTCCTTCCTCCCTCCCTCCCTCCTTCCCTGCCACGGTTGTCCCCTCAGAGAGGAGGAATGATGCTCTCCATTCCGTTGTAGTGCCCTACCTCCAGCCTTGAGGAGAGGCAGAAAAGAGACCATAACAATAACTGATGATGATGTTGATGATGATGCAGAGGAAAGGGCGCCCCAAAAAATGCCCTTGGGTCCCTTTGTCTCCCTGCCTCTGTCCCTCTGGGGTAGCTTTCATACATTTCTCCTTTCCCAAAGTCTACAAAGAGCGGTTCGATCCATGTCAGATCACAAATAACATTACACTTCTCTGCTAAACATCAATGGAGACTACCACCTGAAC
>NW_024846025.1:0-1030 GCF_019175285.1 Sceloporus undulatus
GCCACTGATCCTCAAACATTTGCATTTTCGCAGAAACAGGCTGTGCCGTTCACCTGAATCTTTTTAAATTGCTGAAGAGATGGTATGAGTGGGGTGGTATGAGTGGGGCAAAGTGGGAGGAGGAAGGAGAGGGTGCCAGTTTTTTAAAATAAATTTTTAAATTTTAATTGTGCAATTGATAGTCTTACAGCATTCATCTTTCTTCCTATCTTTCCTATCCTTTGCTATTCCCAAGCAATCTTTTTTTAACCCCCCCCCCATTTTATTTATTTACTTAGTTAAGGCTTCTACAGATGGGCGGCTGAACGCCACCCCTTTTTGCCCTGTATGGAGGCCGCAGCAACCACATGTCACGGCCTGCAGAGGGAGCAAAAAGAAGCCCAAAAAGGGGTCCGTGCAGCACCGTTTGGGTGCTACACCCAGCATGCGTCATCATTGTGCATGCTGTGTGTATGAGCGCATGTCAAGATGGTGCCCGGGCAGCATGGTGAAGGCTCAGAGCCCTCACTGCATGTACCATCTGGCACAAAGTGCCAGTCTGTACAGCCCCTTAGTTAGTTAAGGGATTTATATCCCACCTTTCTCTCCAAACAGAATTAATTTTCTCCCCACATGGGATTCATTCAACTTAAACTGCATTACTGCAACTGCAGAACTGTGTCAAAAACTATGTTAAAAAATAAGACGAAAGTTATGCTGGGCAAGGTATAGGGGAGGGAGATGGGATTAGGGGAAGTGCAGAAGAGTGCAATGGCAGTAGCAGCCACAACCACGCTATTGCAAAGACTTGTGGTAAAGACTGCTCACAAAACTGGTATGTTTGTCTTTTCATTTATCTGCATGATTGCAGTGAGAACAGGGCTTCTCCCAAGCCACATGAAACAGTCTATTTGAAGCCTTGAACGCAGCTCTTTGTTCACTGAACATAAAACATGAGACTACAGTACTTTCCTTTTAGAAATCAGAGGCTTCTATTATCACAGAGTGAGGTCAAAGGGGTGAGGGTGGCAAAATGCCAGCCCTCTTGAAT
>NW_024846026.1:0-1030 GCF_019175285.1 Sceloporus undulatus
TTTTTTTTGGCCTGCTGGTATCTAAAACCTCTAAACTTGTCCAGTCATGGAGCTCTGGCCTGATATGTTTCTAGCAACCCACCCACCCAACCAAATGTTATAAATTACAGTACTGGTAACTCATGATTTTCTGCATGAAAAGACATTTCAAAAGGCTTTCAGTCTGAAGGGATGTCAGGAGTCACACCTCAGGGTGGTGAAAGCATGAAATACCGTTGACAAATCTGAGTTGCAGAAAAATGGCTGTTCATTATTCAATTCATGGGATGATGAAAACAGTTCCTGGAACCCACAGTAACTGGCTGGTACAATTCCAAATGGCTGCAGGAGCAAGCTATGATTATATTCTTTTTTATATATATTCTTAGTAGTTTAAATATATTTAACAATTTAATACATTTTATTAAACATGTGTTGTTGTTGTATGCTTTCAAGTCTATCATGGGCTTTTTTGGGGCATGATTTGTTCAGAGGAAGTTTGCCATTGCCTTCCCCTGAGGCTGAGAGGCTGTGACTTGGCTAAGGTCAGCCAGTGGGTTTCATGGCTGAGTTGGGAACCAAAACCTGATCTCCAACACTCAAACCATTATGACACATTGACTGTCTATTAAACACATATACATGTAAAATCTTTTCCATTTTTAACAACAAACCTACAAATGCCTTACTTTGTCCACTTGTCTACCTCCAGGTTCTACAACACAATATTACATTGGATTTTCACTTACTTGTTGGATTTTTTTTTTTAATTATTGGAATGTTGTTGGCATGACTTGTTGGAGTGACTATAGCCCACTAAATTCTGGTGGCCATCTGGTGAAAGATTAGTGGATTTGCATCAACCATGCCCCTGATCAATGCACAACCATGGAGCCCAGGTCACATGGAGAATAGTTCGCTGTCATATTGATGACGTTAATATGATCTCACTTCACAGACTGATTCATACATATTGTGAGCCAAGAAAGAAGATCGACTGGCATGCTGCTACACTCTGTAAAGAACACCCTGTACTAGAATCTGTAAAGAA
>NW_024846027.1:0-1030 GCF_019175285.1 Sceloporus undulatus
TCTCACCGAAACCTGGCTCCCAGCCCATGATACTACAACCTCCGCTGCCCTTTCTTTTGGTGGTCTCTCCTTCACCCACACAAGCTGCCCTGAGGGTCGAGGAGGAGGGGTTGGTATCTTGCTATCTAACTCCTACCAGTTTCAAGTTCTACCCCCCCCCCCCAGGCTATCATTTCTCTTCTTTTGAGTTTCATCCTATTAGGCTCTTTTTTCCTCTACAGCTCCGGGTCACAGTTTTCTATCACCCTCCTGGCTCTGCCACCCAGTTCCTCTCAGACATCGAATCATGGCTGATATTCTTTCTTTCAGATTCAGTCCCCACTTTGATCCTAGGTGACTTTAATATCCACATTGATGATTCCAATAACCCTACAATGTCTCGCTTTAACGCTCTCCTAGCTTCTTTTGGCCTCCAACCACATTCCAACTCTTCAACTCATTCTCTTGGTCACTGTCTTGACCTAGTTCTTGCTGCAAACTGCGCCATTTCTGACTACCTGGCACTTGACTTTCCACTATCTGATCATCATTTAATCTCCTTTGCTCTCACTTATACTCCACCTCCTCGTCATATTGTTCAACGCCATTTTCATAACCTTCAATCTGTTGATTCTAACCATCTTGGTCAGACCCTGGACTCATCTCTCTCTTCCCTAAATCTTGGGGATTCTGCTGACTCAGCAATGTCTTTATTAAACTCCACTCTTTCCTTGACTCTTGACAGCTTTGTCCCTGTCTCTGTATGCACTTCTTCCTCTAAGATTAGGCTTCAGCCTTGGCTTACCCCTATCATCATGTTTCTCCAGTCCTGCTCTAGAGTGGCCGAACGTCTTTGGAGAAAGTCCAAAGAGTGGGCTGATTTTATTCATTACAATTTTTTTCTTTCTTCCTTCTCATGCGCCCTCTCTATGGCTAAACAAACTTATTACAAATCATTGATCTCCGCCAATGAGAGGTGCCTGCAGTGTTTGTTCTCCATCTTCAACTCGTTGCTTAAACCTCCCTCTCCTCCTGTCTCTTCATCATTCTC
>NW_024846028.1:0-1030 GCF_019175285.1 Sceloporus undulatus
CCTGGGTCCCTTCTGAGGATATGCCTGGGACCCCAATCGCTGAGAGCCTTCTCAGGCTCCAGGTTGCCAGCTTCGCTATCTCAGGATCCCTACTGTTAAAGACGCATGGAAGCCAACTGCTGAAAACTTCCATGGAGTTGCAGACGATCCAGAGCGTAGCCTCAAACGGTGGCAATGCCTTCCTAAACCGGGCAGTTGAGGAGCAACCTCAGTCCCTACAAAATACATATCACCCTCAGCATTGGCACCAAACTGAGGTTGCTGCCTGTCCTCCATGGCTGTCAGCAGACAGGAGGGAATAACATTGCGAGGAGCATGTCCTTCCTCTCCTTGAGCAACACTGTGGTACTGAGAAGGATAGATTTCAATAATCAATATTTAGCTTATTGTCGCGGCAAAGAGACGCAGAGACAGGAATCGGGGTGCACAAGCTTTTTCAGCCAGGTCTTGGCTGAACCTTTTATTGACATCATGTTTACATTATCCCATTGTTTGTCCGAAAAGCAATTTGCGAAATTAGTGACTAGTATGTACTTAGGAGAATTCCAATTAGCAAAGGAAACAGGATGTGTAAACTGTCTCAGCCGAATCAACATGGGCTTATCTATCTAATTATGGTTAAAGCATTGCTATCTTGAGAGAGAGAGTCACACTCCTGTGGTCTGCCAGCAGGGATGTCACACCTCAATCTTGATGAACATTGCTATCCTGGGAGAGGGTCGCATCCCTGGGGCTCGCCAGCGGGAATGCTACAGCTTATAAATATAAAGTAGAAATGTAGAAAGCAGAGCCACATTAGATTTAAAGGGCCCCAGCCAAAGATGTAGAGATGAAATGTTTAGTGAACAAAATGACCCTCATCAAGGCCCCACATGGCGCCTGGAACTGCTCTGAAAGCCATAATAAATCAAAGATAAGAGTGCAGGATAACACCTAGGTGATAAGGAAGCCAAATGTACCTTAAGTATATTTTAATCTATTCGTGTATCTTTGCTCTGATTGTAAGAAAATTCTATATGTTTAAATTCCC
>NW_024846029.1:0-1030 GCF_019175285.1 Sceloporus undulatus
CGCTGTTTGTCTGGATTGATCTTTTTAGTCACCAACGCGCTTGTACAAAGCGAGGGATGAGTCCTTCCTGAATCTTCGTTTGTGAAGCAAAGCCAGAGAGAGAGAGTGAGGGGATGGGGTGGGCTGACAATGTGTCCTGCGTTCTTACTGTAGTTAGATATGATGAGGCTGCTTATCTCCAGTTACTGGATCTGGGCTGGATGCAGGACCGCTCCCTCTCCCATCCTCCCTCCCTCCCTCCCTCCCTCTCTCTTTTTCTCTCACACACACACACACACACACACACACACACTGGAAACTCCGAAATGGGGAGGCTGCATAGCTTAAAATGTAGATTTTGGGGTGGTAGCCTTAGGAGACATAGCTACAGAGATGTTGGTCCAAAGCACACTACATAAATAATCTCGTTTGAGACCACTTTAATGGCCCTGGCTCAATGCTAGGCAATTTCTGGGATCTGTTGTTTTGTGAAACATTTTGTCTTCTCTGTCAGAGAGGTCTGGTGCCCCAATAAACTACAATTCCCAGGACTCCCTAGCACTGCACCAGGGCAATTAAAGCGATCTCAAACTGGATTATTTCTGCAATGTTTTGGACCATAGCTACATTTCCATAACTATCTCTCGTGAGGTAGGATCTCAGTGAGAGTTATCATGAGCCACACAAATTCATCTTAGCACAATAGGGATAATTTGGACAAATCAGTAATTTACACTATGTGTGCATGGATTTTACCCCCAGTATGAGAACTTCCAATCCCACCTCCTGGATCTTAAACTAAAGCATCCCAAGCTGGTAGCTATCCAGCCTCTTTTTCAAGATGCCCAAAGACAAAGATCCTACCACCTCTCAAGGCAACTATTCTTACTGTCAACAGGATCCTTTCAATGTTCAGTTGAAATCTAATCTCCTGTAATGTCAGACCATTAGACCTGACCTACCTTCCTATTTGCACCCTCCTCTATGTGACATCCCATGAGGTATTTTTAAAAATCAATCATATTGCCAGGTCTGGTCTCAGGTCTGCTGA
>NW_024846030.1:0-1030 GCF_019175285.1 Sceloporus undulatus
CTAATAAATGCATAGCTTATTCCAGTTTTCAAAGTCTGCAACTGTCTTAAAAAAACAGATCTTTCTCACCATTCCCTGTCATTGGATGGAATATTAAAATTTTCATGCAGCTACGAGAAAAATATTGTTCTGATGTTTATAAGATGTAATAATGATGAACACTGGTCCCATACAGACTGCCAAAATAAAGCTGCTTCGGGTCACTTTGGAAGTATGCTGTTTAATTGATCCATGTGTCCTAAGAGTGCAGAAGCTGTGCCCAAAGCTGCGCTCCAGTCCTTAGGACTGGATCATGGCTTTGGTGTGGCTTCCAGACTCTTAGGACGCATGCACCATTTAAATAGTCTATCTCCAAAGTGACCCGAAGCAGCTTTATTTTGGCCTGTCTGTATGGGGCCACTGTCTCTTCAAAAGGTCTGAATTGGAGAAGCAAATTAATATTAGTCACAATTCTCAAAAGGATTAAGTTTTTTTAATCTAGAGTCCTGATCTAATGTTAAACTTTTTAAAATGTTGTTCTGTGCCTTCAAGTCATATCTGACTTATGGAGACCCTAAAACAGGGGTTTCTTGGCATGTTTCATCAGAGGGATTTTGCCACTGTCATCCTCCAAGACTTAGAGACACCCAGTAGATGTCATGGCCAAGCACAGATTCGACCCTGTTCTCCAAAGCGTAGTTCAACACCCAAACTACTATACCATATTTTTATTTTTAATATAATAATAATAAATTTTATTTCTATTTCCCGCCTCTCCCTGCAGATCAAGGCGATATTACAATAAACAAATTATTCCAGCAATAGAAACGTATGAAATACATTCAATAAAAACAATAGCATATTATCAATACAATAAGGTTAATAAAATGCAAATAACTTTCACAACACATACTGTACTATACCATATTTTTAAAGCATTTCTGCCCTCCTTTTCAGAGGTACCACCTACACTAATAGCTCTTTCATTCATTTTCTCTCTGTATACATAGGGAATGACCTATAATGCAATTTGAGATTTGACATTCCATTA
>NW_024846031.1:0-1030 GCF_019175285.1 Sceloporus undulatus
GGGGGGGGCAGATTTCCACCACATAGAGACCCCATTGACCCCTCTAGGGGTAGACAAAATTCATTGTCTCATTCATTCATTCAGCCCCCCAAATAGCTTCTAAGTAATGTGAAGAGAATTTCCATCACATTTGGGACAATTTATGCCCAGGAGAGGCCTTTGTTGAAACAGGAAATAGATAGGATCCTACATTCTGGACACACACACACAAAATCAGAGGCATGTGCATATTCAAGTCCCATAGGCTTGAATAGGGTGCATGCCTGTGGGCACACACAAGTGCAAACCATGGGGTGCATGCCTGTGGGCACACACAAGTGCAAACCATGGGGTCATACCCCTCCATGAGTATTCAAGACCGCAGATCCAAGATCCATGCATTAGGAGGCGACTGTATTTACATCCTGGGCCAAAACAGGGTGGGAATGCTCCAATGATCCCTAGAGGGTGTTAAGGACACTTTTTTGTGAGAGTGGGTACAGTCCAGCAAGGTATCCTGGTGAGGTTAATGTATCCACCCTTCATTTAATTTATTCTTGAAAATCTGTTTCACCCTATATCACAGGCCCTCAGGGCAGTGTAGGGGCAAAAAAATCAAGCTAAAGCAATTTAGACTAATTTAAAATTGAGAGAAACTATGAATAAATCATATAATATATTTAACTATTAGATTAGATTTACAACAGTTTAAATTCTTTAAAAACCTGTACAAAATAGTTAGATTTATTGAGGCTTGGATAAAAAGCCCTATTTTAACCTGGTGAAAAAGAAGCCAGCATTGAACATAATCAAGTCTCCAAAGGGTGGGCATTCCACAAGTGTGGTGCCACAACAAACTCTTCCATATCTTCTCACATTTTATTCACCATATCTTTGCCAGGGGCAAAGTACGATGCAAAATCCATCACAGATGAGACAGAAGTAGCCCCAGTTATGTTCAGGAGCCTGTCAACCAGTTACAGTTCTCAGAGTCCAGACAGTCCAGGTTAATGTAGGGTCAAAGGCAGGATACAAACCGCTGCTTTGCGGC
>NW_024846032.1:0-1030 GCF_019175285.1 Sceloporus undulatus
AACAAATCACACAAGAAGGGGAAAACATAGAGCCAAGGCGCATGGAGGGTGCTGAGTGCCTGAGTTCATATGTATTGGGGGGGGGGGGGGAAGAGGTCTGTTTTGTATTTTTTGTTGTTTACTCCTGCCATGTGGCTGTCGGCTGTGATCTCTGGAAAGCTGGGAGAAATGTTTTCCTTTCAATGTACACTTTCTCCTTTAGTGCGCTTGCTGTTAGTGCGCCTTTTCCCTGCAGTTAGGGGGGGACCACGGTTTGATGGTCCTGTTCTTTCCTCCCCTCAGATGGACAAGATTTACAAGAGGCTTGGTTCCTCGCCAAAGTAAAATCCCATGATTCTGTTGGATGGAGCCCTGCCAGTCAAAGTGACATCAAACCGCGTTATGTACAGTGTAGACGCACCCGCCTTGGAGGTTCCTGGACACTCTGCCCCCTTCTCTACTCCATGCTTTTGTGGGTTGGCGTCTCTCCCAGTTGGCACTGGGACAGGAACGCCTGGTTAGAGGGACCCGCTTGCAACTGTTGTGACAAAGACAATTAACGGAACAGAAGTGCCTTTCCTGGCTGGCGAAGGGGTTGCGGGGTCCTCTCTTTTCAAAGGCAGAGAGGTCTGTGTACAGCTGGGCTTTCGTCCCAGAGCAGCAGGGAGTCTCTGAAAGGAAGAAAGGCCATTGATTTCAGTTTGAAAGAAACATATTTTCCTTCTCGTCGTGGGAAACCTCCCTGCCCTCCATCTTGGTTCATCTTTGGGTACAAATCGTCTCGGGATTTTCAGTTTTAATCTAGCGTGTTGGTCTGTTTGCTTTGCCTCTGCCCTGATGTTCTTACAGAGGGTTCAAGGCTGCCTATGTGGCTGTCTCATCTCTCTCTCACACACACACACTTATCCTCACAACAGCCCTGCGAGGTCAGTTGGGGAAGAAGAGAGCGAGTTTCATGACCAGCTGGAGGGAACTTAGGGTAGGTCAGGCTGGAAGAGAATGACTTTTGCCTTCACCTACGAGTTTCACGGCTAAAGGGGATTTGAACATA
>NW_024846033.1:0-1030 GCF_019175285.1 Sceloporus undulatus
AAGAGGTCCAGCAGTTCCTCTCAACCTCCGAGGTCTGGACCAAGGCAGATGGACTGGAGGGAGGGCAAGGCTTCATAATGGATGGTTAATCATTATCCAGAGAAAATACATAATCACAAGTAGGATAATACATATACAGTACATAGGAATACAGGAAATGGATCGATAGTGTTTGAAGAGCATTCATTATATAAAAAGACAAAGTAGTTCCAGTCCCCACTTATTTCAGCTGAGGCTTCTGAGTCACTCAGCTCTTCTGTGTTGGAAGTCTTGATTTCAGTAGCCATAGCATCGACTGGACGAGGAAAGCAAAAGGTCTACCAGAGACAAAGGCATTTATCAGGCAGGGTTTCTGCAGCCCAGATCTGGGGTTTCTGCGGATTGGGCAATTCGCATTGACGTGTTATCCAGAATGTATTTCCATACCTTGTTGATTTCAATGGGAGCCCCATCTGCGCGCGGGACTTCCGAACTGGCTCCTCATTTTGGCGCGTTCACTAAATAAGGGGATTGATGGGATTCGCATTGGGGCTCTGTACGATCTCACTGCGAATTGGTCTGGTGTGGAATCCCAATTTGCTTGTTCTCCTGACCACCATTGCAAAGACCCGTGGGTTGCAAATCTCCCATGATGCCCTGCTGCAAGTTGTCCCATTTGCTTCTGCCGGGGCTGGGGAGCGATCATGGCTCCATCGGGGCTCTCTCTCTCTCCTTCCCTCTCCTTCCCCACTGGAGCCAGCCAGCGAGTGCTTTCTCCCTGCCTGCCTGCCTGCCCCCCCTCTCTCTCTCTCTCACACACACACACATTTCAGCCACATCTATATTTACATCTATCCTCCTGTCATTCTCATCTATTTCACATACACACACACACACACACACACACAGAGGGGGGGAGGTGCCTGATGGGAGCTCTGTTCATGCCCTGCCTTTGGCCTGACCTGAACTGACCCCTTTCCTCCTGCTAACAGGTCACTGAGGCTGAGAGAGAGTGACCTGTCAGTTTCAACTAAAGTAGACCCATGGAATC
>NW_024846034.1:0-1030 GCF_019175285.1 Sceloporus undulatus
ATGCCTCTACTCTAGATTCTGGAGAAATACTGGCACTGAGATCAGCCGTTATCCGAGAGATTTTATCCGCGAAGAAGTTGTTAAACTCGACACAGCAGGCTTTAGATGGTTCCAAGATAGGGTTCAGGGAGGGGGGCAATTGAGTAAGCTCCCTCACTACCCTGAACAGCTCTGCTGGATGCGACTCTGCAGACGCAATACGTGCAGCATAGAACGTGTGTTTTGCTGCACTTATTGCCACTCCATAGGCTCTCAAAAGGGAGTCCAGGAGTGCCTTGTTGGCTAAGTGCTGGTGTCTTCGCCAGTTGCGCTCTAGTCGTTGCACAGCCCGCTTCCTTTCCCTGAGATCTTCAGTATACCAGGGTTTTTTATTGGAAGCAGGCCGGAAAGTACACTTGGGAGCAATACTGTGTATAGCCCTGGAGAGATCTGTATCCCAAGTGTTAGTCAGGGCATCAACAGAATCGCCGTCAGTTCCAACCATATACCCCTCTAGGGCTTCTTGGAACCTTTTGGGTTCCATCAGCCTTCGAGGGTGGACCATCCTAATAGGTCCACCACCGCTGGGAGGGATTTGGGTAGATGCCTTGATTCTAGCCTCAACCAGGAAATGGTCCGTCCATGACAGGGCAGAGATATTAGTCACGTCTGCCCACGTCTCCACGTCTGTACAAAAGACAACATCAAGTGTATTACCAGCAGAGTGCGTGGGCCCTGATACCAATTGGGACAGGCCCATGGCAGTCATGGTAGCCATGAACTCCCGAGCCACACAAGTTGGACCTTGGCTGGCCTTGAAAGGGATGTTGAGGTCCCCCATGTTAGGGATGATGGGAGTTGCAGCTCTTCTCCTGGCTTTCACTCTCACCACCCTGGTCAGCGGAAGAACAACCAGTTTGACCAGTAGCTCTGAGAATTGGCTGAAGATGTCTTCCAAGCTTCTCTGCAGTCTGCTGGTTCTTGTTCAGCTCTCAAGACACCAGTTCTAATTACATTACTTACAACACCTGTGTGACAATTCAATAACTTT
>NW_024846035.1:0-1030 GCF_019175285.1 Sceloporus undulatus
CTCTACGATTCGAATTGTAGTGGGGACGATTGCGGGTTGCTCTAGAACCGTTCTAGGTTTAAATCGGATCCTAATAGGAACGCCACTCCTTGGATTCGATTCAGAACGCGGGGTTTCACCTAGTGGGAACATCCCCATATTCTGTACTAGTTGAAACATCCGGGCTTGGTACAAGGGTAGCCCCATGTAGAGTGCATTACAGAAATCTAAGTGAGAGGTTACCAGAGCAGTCAGAAATTCCCTGCATTCATTTATTCATTTGGGGTTTCTGTCATGAGGGTTATAGATTTAGGGTTTTGCTTAGATGTTATAAGGGGAAGATAGTGGTGGGTTCGATGTATAATGGGTTAATAGAATATACTAGAAAGTAATAGATTGATGGTTAACTTCTGTGCTTGCTTGTTAGGATTGGAATGTTACAATGTTAGGGAGTTACCCTGCCATGCAGAGACTGTTCCTATATTGGGAGGGGGTGTTAAACCTGAAGAGTCTATTGCTATTGCTTATGTGATGTTATGGTAATATGTTCATGGTACTTTATTATGCTACTATTCTATTTTAGATGCTGCTATATATGTTGGGTTGTGGGATGATGGGATATATAACTCTGCGTGATTATGTTCATAGGCTGTTAAGGTTCATTATTAGTCAGTGGTGGGGAATGTTTATGCTTCAAGGTCACAGGTGCAAGGAGGAGATAAAGCCATGTGGGAACTTAATTGTTTTGAGAGTCTGCTAAAGATCCCGGACTGGAGGACATTACATCATTGGGGAGGAGATTCAGGAAAGAGTCATCCAATTAATTTACTTTATTGTTTTATGTCAGTGGTTCCCAACCTGGGGGGACCCCTTTGGGGGTCGAATTACAATTTCCCAGGGGTTGCCAGGGACCCCCCTCAGAGCACCACTTCCCAAACAAAGGGCTCCCAAGCTAGGCCCATATTAGCAGTGTTGCCAACAAGCCTCGAAGATACACTGGTACCCCGGGTTACGAAATTAATTCGTTCCGCCGCCGCTTTCGTAACCCGGG
>NW_024846036.1:0-1030 GCF_019175285.1 Sceloporus undulatus
TCCTGGGACTCTAGAGTGGGCCCACAGACAAGGCCCAGGACTAGGCCTCACCTCTGGGCATCCCCTTTGCCCTAGGCTACACATGGTGGTTACTATCATATCTTATTATGAAGATATATAAATGAATTATTATCCCAACTGCAGTGGCCATAGCCCAGTAGTCCCTCATGTCTGGGCATCTCTTTTGCCTATTATTATAATCATATTTTAAATATATATATATATATATATATATACATATATATATATATACACACACACACACACACACACACTCCCAAATAGAGTGGCCATGTCTAGGCATCTCTTTTGCCTGTTGTTATAATCATATTTTATTAATATTATATATACACACACACATACACACTCCTAAATAGGGTGGCCATAGCCCAGCCCTTCATATCTGGGCATCTCTTTTGCCTGTTACAATGTGTGTGTGTGTGTGTGTGTATATATATATATGTATATAATTTTATTATGAATATATGTTCAAAGTTTGTATCCTAGACAGAGTGACACTAGCCCATTCCTCATACAGTGGTACCCCGGGATACGAAAGCACCGCGTTACGAAATTTCCGGGATACGAAAAAATTCTATAGGAAAAACCTGTTCCGGGTTACGTTTTTTTTTCGGCTTACGAAAAAAATTTTTGGTGCTTTTCGGCGCTTTTTCGCACCAAATCGCGGCTTCCAGCGCTAGCACCTATGGCTTTTTCGGCTTGCGAAAGATTTCGGGTTACGAAGGGCGCCGCGGAACGGATTATTTTCGTAACCCGGGGTACCACTGTATCTGGCTGTGAGCCCTGGTGGCACAGTGGTTAAATGCCTGTATTGCAGCCATTCACTCACAAACCACGCAATCTGTGAGTTCAATACCAGCCAGGGTCTCCAGGTCGACTCTGCCTGGCATCCTTCTGTAGGTTGCTAAAATGAGTACCTAGCTCTTTGGGGGCAATTAGCTCACTCTTTGTAAACAGCCTAATACATTGGTAAGTGGTATAGAAATGTCCTTGCTCTTGCTAGTGTTGT
>NW_024846037.1:0-1030 GCF_019175285.1 Sceloporus undulatus
TCACTAATTTGTTTGTTTGTTTGTATGTTTGTTTTATTCCCATTGAAGTTTTTGTGCAAGGAAAAGGGCAGGTAAGGGTGGATGGGCTGAAGTCTGAAAAAACGGTAATTGAAAACTGAATGTGGTGACTGGGCTAAAGTTTGCCAGCCCTGCTGAGGGCTTGTAGGTATTGAGACTAGATCTACAAATGAGATGAGATTACCCCTCTCTTCTGTATCTGCTACAGATACCATTTCCATTCATGTACCTTATCTTTTTCATCTACTGAGGATTTAGCAAAATGGTAGGGCCAAACATGTGACTACTTTCCAAAACACACTGCAGAAATAATCCAGTTTGAGACCACTTTAATTGCCCTGGTTTAGTGCTAGGGAATACTGGAAACTTTAGGGTTGTTTTTTTGGGGGGAGACATTTAGCCTTCTCTGTCAGAGAGCTCTGGTGCAACAACAATAAACTACAATTCCCAAGAGCCCCTAGTACTAAGCCAAGATAGTTAAAGTGGTCTCAAACTGGATTATTTCTGTAGTGCTTTGGGCCTAGGTGATGCTAGATGTGACAACTCATTTGGGTTCTCCTCTTCCTGTAAAATCTATTTGAGCACCTCCTACATATGAATTTATGTATTGGGCATCCTCAGTGATGGGTATGAATTAATTTAAGATCAAAATTACATGAAAGTATATATCATTATTACTGTCTAAAATAACATGACTATACAGTATATAGTCATGCATCATTTAAAGAGAATCCAAGGATCTCTAACCCTTATGGTTTCTATACAGTTCATTGAACTATGTCATATCTGAAACACTGTGTTTAGCTTTTTGGACTTTAGTTTACAAATTAGTACCTGATTTTGCTTTTTTAAAAAGTAAACAATCCTCAACTAATTTAACTGCAGCATCGCAAACACTTAGGCCGGTTACAAACCGGCACTTTAGTGTGTGACGAGCATGCACTAGGGTTACAAAAGGGCGGTGCTTCCGCACCGCCCTAACCCTAGTGCATGCTCGTCACGCACTAAACAG
>NW_024846038.1:0-1030 GCF_019175285.1 Sceloporus undulatus
AAAAAAACTTTTCATACTTAAAAGAAATGAACTATAATTATATTTGAAAACATGGCACAATATAATGCAATAGGCAGTACTATAGTTGACCCATCTATTATTAACTGGTGGGTGTGGGTGTGCGCGCGCACGCACAAATATATTACAGTTTTGTTTTTCTCTTCTCTCCCTGTGATCTACTTTTCCGCCAACTTCTTTTCAAGACCAAGTGCTACTTGAACCTGTTTTTCCATTACAATCCACATAAGATATTTCAGTTAACAACTGGCTTGCTGAAAACTGAATTTGTTTGCCCTAAATACACATTAATGATCTCAGTTTAAAAATTAAATCTGAATGGTGGGCAGAGAACTTTTGTTTTTTACACTGTCAAGAGACCAATTAAATACATCTCTAAATTGCTGAGTGACTGAGATTTCATACACTGTGTTCTTTCTTCAACTTTCCCTCTCTCCCAACTCATTATTTATTCTCTTGTCTGAACTAATTTATAACTAGGTGGTTTTCCTTGAGCTTTTGCAAAAATGTAACAAAGCAAGATATATATTTTATGCACAACAGGTCCTGTAGCTAAATCCTGAACACATATCAGTCAGCAAATGGACATAAATAAAGGGCTTCTGTAGGAATATTTTTTCAGTTGTTTGCAGTACTGCTGGCCAAAGATTCTGGCCCTGGTGAAGGGTTGGCCATCTAATAATATTTACTCAGAAATTATGAATTCACACCACTTGTTCAAAAGTGATTATTCTTAATCGTACCTGCACTGAGCAGGAAATATAGGCCTAAGCTCTGTTGTTAGTACTGACTAAACTAATTGAGTTATGGGATTTAGCTACATGTTGACGTACCATTTCTTCATATGTACAAACTTATTTGTGTGAGATACAGAGGCCATGAAGAAGAATTTCCCCACAGAAAATAATATTTCTAATGTAAAGTATTCTGTATTGAATAAGTCTCCAGACCATTTCAAAAAGACAAACAAACCAGGAATCAGCAAAAATAGTAATATACCAGAAGTTATGTA
>NW_024846039.1:0-1030 GCF_019175285.1 Sceloporus undulatus
TCTGTGTTTTAAAATCCATCCACACGACTGTCCTTCAAACACCCAAAGAAGCGTCGGGTCAAAAGAGAAGAGAGGATTGTGAATCGTTACATCATCTATTAGAGATTTAAATCTGGTCCTAGGTCTTTTTCTGCCTAGATGGACTTTTGAAGGTCCTTCTGCCGTTCTCAAAATCGTTTGTCATTAAGAAGGATAGGTATAGTCTGCAATGAAAATAGTAATTTAGGCGGTACGTTCGTTTTAACTGCCCTGATCCTTCCCAAGAAGGATAGGTTGAATTTAGACCATCTATTGGGATCTTGGTTGATATCACCCCATATTTTCTTGTAGTTGTTTTTAAAGAGGTCTTGGTTTTTAGAGGTGAACTCAACACCTAGATATTTGACCTTTTTCCTACTTTAAAGCCAGTCTCCTCTTGTAGATTTCCCTGATCGTTCTTTTGTTAAATTCATTGGTAAAATTCTTGTCTTATCCCTTTTAATCCGGAAACCTGAATGCTGTCCATATTCCTTTAATTTATAAAGTAGGGGATTAACACTTTCTATTGGGTCAGATAAGTATATCACCACGTTCGCGTATAGTTTAAGTTTGTACTCTTCCTGTTTTATTTCCAGGCCTTTGATCTTCTTCTTTAATGCTAGGACTCAGAGTCTCTAAAGTGGCCATAAATAACAAAGGTGAGAAAAGTATCTCTCATTATAGGTAACGCCTTCGCTTTTCCCCCATTAATAATAAGTCTCGCTGTTTGTTTTCTGTAGATTGCTTCTATACAACTGATAGTTATCTCCTAGAACCATGTTTCTTAAGGTTTCCAACTTAACTTCAAATTAACTTCATCGATCACTTTTTTGGCCTCGAGAAAAATCATAGCTGCTTTTTTATCTATTTTCTTCTCATAGATTTCTGTAATATCTAGTAAATTCCTTGTGTTGTTTCTAAGGTGCCTTTTTGGGAGGAAGGGCGTTTGGTCTCCGTTTATGATATTTTGTAGGGTTTTAAAAAATCTTTCTGCTAAGACCATTGCAAAGAT
>NW_024846040.1:0-1030 GCF_019175285.1 Sceloporus undulatus
TGTAATTCCACCTGTCTGCTCCTCTTCAGCATTTCCACTCTGTGTTCCATTATCATCAGCTTCTCTTTGCAAGGATGATCCCCTGCTGCACATAAATAATGGAGGAGATCTCTGGTTTATCTCCTCCAATTTCCCCTGTATACAAAGGAAGCTTTCTAATGAAACACAAAGGTACTCCTGCCTGTTTAATTCCACCTTGAGTCAGTTCTCTTTTCAGGCTTCTCAGCAGGCTCTGAAAAACAATCTCTGGCTTTCCACACACCTCAGACAAGCCCTTAAAACATTCAAAAGCTATCCAGCAGAGGGGACACTGACCTCATCAAAACCCATCTGCTGCTTGTCTGAGAGGGTGGGAAAGGGTAGAATTCACTCCCACTGAGAAAGAGGATCTTTGCTCAGCTGTCACAATAGCAGCCACAAAGAGTGTAAGGGGAGAGGACAGCAACACCAAGTAAAACTAAAGTAGAACAAATCACCTCGTATTACAGTAAGGAGCAGCAAAATGAAGCTCTGGGGATGAATATGGCCTCCAAGGCTGTCTTTATAACTCTCAACCAGGTGGTCAGACCTCACCTGGAATCCTGTGTCCAGTTCTGGACATCACAATTCAAGAAGGATGTTGACAAACTGAAATGTGTCCAGAGGAGGGCAACCAAAATGGTCTAGGTTCTGGGAGCCAAAATCTAAATAGCCCACAAGGGCCATCCAGTCCAATGCCTTCTCAGGCAGAAATGCATAACCGAAGCACTCACAACAGATGGCCATCCAGCCTCTGTTTAAAAACCTCTGAAGAAGGAGACTCCATCACACTCCAAGCCAGCAGGTTCCACTGTTAAACAGCTCTTACCATCTGAAAGTTCTTCCTAATGTTTAGGTGGAATTTCTTTTCCTGTAATTTGAATCCATTGAATCCTATTCTCTAGAGCAGCAGAAAACAAGCTTGCTCCATTCTCAATATGACATCCCTTCAAATATTTAAACATGCCTATCATATCAGCCCTTAACCTTCTCTTCCTCAGGCTAAACATAC
>NW_024846041.1:0-1030 GCF_019175285.1 Sceloporus undulatus
TTGTTTGCTAGGATTGGAATGTGTGGGAATCACTCTTCTAACAGAGGTTGGAGTTTAAAAGACTGGTCTCTGTAAAAGGAGGGGGAACATAGTTATTGGTATCGTTATATTGTATTATGTTGTTATGTGTTTATGCTTACAGTGGTACCCCGGGATACGAATTACCCAGCTTACGAATTTTTCGGGATACGAATAAATCCCATAGGGATTTATTGTTTCGGGTTACGAAGGTTTTTTCGGGTTACGAAAAAACCCCGGCGCTGTTTTCAATGGAGCCGCGGCAGAGCCGCGGCTTTTTTTCCATTAGCGCCTATGGGTTTTCGGCTTGCGAAGGTTTTTCGGGTTACGAAATTAGCCGCGGAACGAATTAATTTCGTAACCCGAGGTACCACTGTATTATATTTTCATATGGTATCATATTAGATTGGGATTGATGGGGTTTAATATATATATATATATATATATAGAGAGAGAGAGAGAGAGAGAGAGAGTCAAGCCATAATGTTAATTAAAACTGTTGTGTGGCTGAGTTCTGTGGTCGAAAGCCACAGGTGCAGTGGCTCAGAGAAGGCACATGAGCGCTTAATTGTTTTTAGAAACACTGCCAGAATCCTGGCTGGGAGGACATTGCGCAGGAAAGGGCTATCCAGTTAATTAGCTTTATTGGTTAATGGGGAGAAGTTGATATGGTTATAAAAGTGATATATCCATACTTTCTTTCATTCTTGACAAAAAAGTCACGTCTATTACATGTATCTTCTTCTTCAATAAAAACTGTTCCTTTTTCAAAGTATTGCTTTTTGTGTTGCAAGAGGGGCTGCAATTAGGACCCTGACAGATATCTCCCTCCCCTTCCATTCACCCTGCTATCCTCAAAAGGGCTGGAGAGCATACCAAACCAACCACAGAACCTTTCCCTGTTCTTGTGTAATGCCAGGTCAGTCAAATATAAAACGCACATAGTCCATGATCTCCTACTGGACGAAGAGGCTGACCTGTCTTGTTTCACGGAGACCTGGATGGGTGATGA
>NW_024846042.1:0-1030 GCF_019175285.1 Sceloporus undulatus
GTACTCTTCTATGTTATTGTTGAGCTGCATCTGGGAGTGTCACCCTCAGATTGTGCTGTATATTGGCTTGTGAACATGATAGGAATTCAGAGCCAAGAAGGACTGAGAGCCAGTGTGCTAATCATTTTTATCCGAGATATTTGCACCAAGGACCCATTGCATTCAGTTTGGTTTCAGACCATTTTCTCCTCAGGAAACATACTAAAGTGATTTAAACCTTTTTGAACACTCGGTTACATGGATTTGTAACTGGTTGACTGGCCAAACCCAAAGGGTGCTCAATGATGGCTCCTTTTCATCATGGAGAGAAGTGACCAGTAGGGTCCCACAGGGTTGTGTCATGGGCCCAGTGCTGTTCAACATTTTTATCAATGACTTGGACGACAAAATTGGCAGTATATTTATCAAATTTGCAGCTGACACCAAATTAGGAGGATTAGCTAATACCCCTGAGAACTCGATCAAACTTCAGAATGACTTTAATACATTAGAAAGCTGGGCCAAAGCTAACAAAATGAATTTCAACATGGAGAAATATAAGGTACTGCACTGAGGGCGGAAAAATGAAATGCAGATATAGGATGGCTGACACCTGGCTGAAGGAAACTATGTGCGAAAGGGATCTAGGAGTCCAAGTAGACCACAAATTGAACCTTGAGTCAACAGTGTGATGCAGCAGCTAAAAAGGCCAATGCAATTTTAGGCTGCATCAATAGAAGTATAGTGTCTAGATCAAGGGAAGTAACAGTGCCACTCTATTGTGGTTTGGTCAAAGCCCACCTGGAATATTGTGTCCAGTTCTTGGCTCCACAATTCAAAAAGCACGTTGAGAAACTGGAGCATGTCCCAAGGAGGGCGATCAAAATGGTGAAGGGTCTAGAAGCCATGTCCTATGAGGAATGACTTAGGGAGCTGAGGATGTTTAGCCTGGAGAAGCGAAGGTTAAAAGGTGATGTGATAGCTCTGTTTAAATACTTGAAGGGATGTCATATTGAGGAGGGGTCTAGCTTGTTTTCTGCTGCTCCAGAGA
>NW_024846043.1:0-1030 GCF_019175285.1 Sceloporus undulatus
TATCAATAGGGAGAACAAAATCAGGTTTAGAACACACAGGATTGGTTGCTTCATTCCAGCCTTCACTCAAGTTGGATCTTTGGAGCGTTAGATATCATTGCCTTTACAGTATTCCTGTATTTCCCCCCCATTTAGTAACAATTTGCCTCAGATGTTGCTGTCAAATAACCACAATACAACAGGTTGGAAGTAAGGCCACAACTTTATTTGCAAACAATTGGTAGGGTTGGCACAAAGCATAAGGTCAGGATCTGTGAAATCAAACAACCCAATGTTGTCTGATTATCCAAACCTGGCACCCACCAGGTGCTTGGGATGACCTAGGGGCTAAGGAACACAACTTGACCGCAAACATTGTCTTGCATTCACAAATTCACTAAGCCCCTAGTCACCGGGAGGCGCTCCCGCGTTCTGGCCCCCGCAATGGCCAAACGCCTGCCCTATTTGCCCCCGGGTACCTATTGACTCCCAAACCAGAGCTCCATAGCCCTGGTACAACAACGTTCAGATCCTGGCCTATGTTGCCGCCAAAGTTCTGACAAAAAAACACCCACAAAACAGCGGTGGGCGGGCGGGAGAAGCTCAAAGTCTTTCTCCCTTCCTCAGCTTGGCTCCGTTCTGCTCGAAGCCAAGTGCCAACAGAGGGCTGGGGCCGGCAACGTGGCCTTAAATAGGCCTAGGCCCTGCCCATATTACATGCTGTGCGGAGCCTCTCCTCCAAGGCCACGCAACCAATGGGCAGCCCTGGAGGACCGGAAGCTCCGCACCAATAAGCCCGGCTCCCAGAGCATCGCGGAGCGATGGGACCACCCCATCCGCTCCGCGCACCAATAGGGAGCCGGAGCAAGCCCCAGTGCACACTGGGGCTTGTAGTTCCAGCTGCTTCTAGCGGCAAAACGGTCTGCCCGCCGAGTCGGGCGACCGTTTTTTTGTGTAAATATACAAAAAGGATACTTAAAATACAGTTATAAAGGTATTTTCAAATCTATCTAGAACAAGAAAGGATAGTTTATTATAGCAGAATAGTTGT
>NW_024846044.1:0-1030 GCF_019175285.1 Sceloporus undulatus
TTATAAACAATCCTTTACAAACAAAAATAAAAAAAAACATACCAAGACATTTGGATAACAAATACAGCTACAACAACAAAAAAGTACAAATACCTATAACATACACATACAACATGCAATAAATAACATCCTGATATACAAAACTGTCAGAAATGTACTACAGTGGTGCCTCGGGTTACGAAATTAATTCGTTCCGCGGCCGCTTTCGTAACCCGAAAAGCCTTCGTAAGCCGAAATGCCATAGGCGCTAATGGGGAAAAGCCGCGATTCCGTGTAAAATAGCGCCGAAGTTTTTTCGTAACCCGAATTATTTTCTATTGGATTTTTTCGTATCCCGAAAATTTCGTAACCTGGGTATTTCGTATCCCGAGGTACCACTGTATTAAGCTAAGATGAGCCTTTTATTTAATTTACTTAAATTCCTACAAGGTATCGATACGTGTTAAACCTTTAATGTTCATGTAGACTTTCCATATGATATCTGGGATCATTAATTAAATATTAGTATTACAAACTAAATCAAAGCATGACCAGTCCTCTTTAGTTTTCTCAACTGGTTTATCCCTCATGATTGCGGTTAAAATGTCCAATCCCTTTGCTTCTCTTAGTTTAATTATCCACTCCTCTGTTTTAGGAATTTGGATGTTTTTCCAATACTGTGAGTGACCATCTACAAAATTAGTCTGGGAAATCTTTTAGCTACTTCCTTTTTCAGTTTACATGTCATATTGAGCAAAAAGATCAAAGGGTTTAAAGTTATTTCTTCCTGTAAATGCCATCAAAGAAAACCATTATCCTGAAACATGGAAACAAGCGAATATAACTTTGCTGTTAAAAGAAGATAGAGATGGAATTGAGATAAAGAGCTATAGGCTAATTTCCTTATTAAATATGGATTATAAATTATTTTCTATGATTTGGCCCATAGACTCAAAAAAGTTCTTAAAGGCTGGATTCATAAGGACAAGTCAGTGATAACATACAAAACATCTGAAATATAATTGAATATTTTCAAAGGCACAACAAAAAA
>NW_024846045.1:0-1029 GCF_019175285.1 Sceloporus undulatus
GGCTGCTGGACCACAAAATGGCTGCCAGAACACAAAATGGCCACCTCAACCTTAGCGTTTCACAGTTGGCAGTTTGAGGCCTTCAGGAAACCCATAACGGAGGATGTAAGGACCCTAAAGTCAGAAGTGACCCCAAACAGGATTTCCCAACCTTAACAATACCTAAAGGTTTTCCTGATGCTCTAATATAGAGACTCCCTGAGATAGTCAGTATTCGCAAGCAAAGGAAGGCCAAGAGATCCCTGGAGAGCCTTGCCTTGGGTGGCTCTGGATCTCTGGTGCCCAACAAACTACAAATCCCAGGATTCCACAGGATGGAGCCAGGAGAGTTAACACAGTTTCGAACGGGAATATTTCTGCAGTGCAGATACAGCCTCAGCTGGTTGTAAAAAGGCAGAAGCACCCAAGTCTGGGTTTTACCCTCTTAATAATGGTTTTACTTTCAAAAACTAAGCACTTTGTTTTTCCATCTAATCCTTATTTTTGTTGTTGTTTGTTTGATTCATTCTTGGTAACAAGAGATGGTCTGGTTTGTCAACTTCCTTCATGAGTAAAAATCTCTTAATAAGAAAACTGAGGAGACTTGTAAAACCTCCCAAAGGAGCTACTTTTGGCCTTTTTTTTTTTTGGCCTCAGAGAAGGTTCTAGAACATTATTCCCCAAATTCACAAGCAACACACAAAATGGCCATCAGAACACAAAATGTGAGTCTGTTGCAGGGGGCGTGGTCTTCCAGCTGCTCTGCCCCCATTGGCCAGCCTCAAAAAGAGGAGGAGCTTCTGCTTCTCTATTTAGCTCTGCGTGCGGAAGAGTGAGTGAGGAGCAGAGTGTCAGAGAGAGAAAGAGAGGAAGGAAGGAAGGAAGGAAGGAAGGAAGGAAGGAAGGAAGGAAGAAAGAAAGAAAGAAAGAAAGGGGAGTGGAGTGAAGTGACAGTAGAGAGACAAGGCCTGGAACCACTAGGTTTCACTGCTGCACTGAGGTCTGGCAGGGCCTGGCTTGGGTCTACTGCTGCTGCTGCTGCTGCTTTCC
>NW_024846046.1:0-377 GCF_019175285.1 Sceloporus undulatus
TTTTTTTGTCCTCCACGATCTATGTAGGACAGCACATCCACTGTTTAATTTGAGGTGTGTTCCAACCAGTTTGTCTCACAAACGCCCCCTGTCAGTCACAAGCTATTGCTTCTGCTTTTCTCTTTACATGCTCAGAGACTATGCACTCCAAGCATGCTCAGGAATCCTCTTCTTTTCTCCTAGGAATTGGGAAGGGTAGATTTTCTCATAGTTACACTGTTCTTTGTTCTTTGCTGTGAGTGCCAATAATGCCACACAGTGCCTCCTAAAGGTTTTGCTTTGCTCTCTGCACATGATCAGAGACTAGGACCATGCTGCAAATATACCCAGTTTTGCTCTGCCTATGCTCAGAGAACTGAGTGATTTCTTCCACAAGG
>NW_024846046.1:477-1029 GCF_019175285.1 Sceloporus undulatus
TATCTGTGAAAAATGTCTTAGCTGCTGACTCTCAACCAAGGTATTTCTATACAGTAATTGCTATTTGTGCTTGTTTAAAGGTTTGAGATTTGGGAGTGTGAAGGAACTCCCTCCACTCTGTCTGTTTCAGAGCCTTGGAATTCATAGATGAGCCTCACTGGCTGAGCAGTCTACCTTTTTTTGTCCTCCACGATCTATGTAGGACAGCACATCCACTGTTTAATTTGAGGTGTGTTCCAACCAGTTTGTCTCACAAACGCCCCCTGTCAGTCACAAGCTATTGCTTCTGCTTTTCTCTTTACATGCTCAGAGACTATGCACTCCAAGCATGCTCAGGAATCCTCTTCTTTTCTCCTAGGAATTGGGAAGGGTAGATTTTCTCATAGTTACACTGTTCTTTGTTCTTTGCTGTGAGTGCCAATAATGCCACACAGTGCCTCCTAAAGGTTTTGCTTTGCTCTCTGCACATGATCAGAGACTAGGACCATGCTGCAAATATACCCAGTTTTGCTCTGCCTATGCTCAGAGAACTGAGTGATTTCTTCCACAAGG
>NW_024846047.1:0-629 GCF_019175285.1 Sceloporus undulatus
ATTTGTCCGCAAGAAGTGTGGGGAGTTGCGCCTCTGCAATGACTATCTGGCCTTGAATAAGATCACCATCCGCAACCGTTACCCCTTGCCCTTGATCCCGGAGTTGTTGGAGAAGCTTCGCCACGCCAAGGTCTTCACCAAGCTGGATCTTCGTGGGGCTTACAACTTGGTGAGGATTCGGGCAGGGGATGAGTGGAAGACGGCCTTCCAGACTCGGTATGGGCATTATGAGTATACGGTCATGCCCTTTGGACTCTGCAATGCCCCCGCTGTCTTCCAGCACTTTGTAAATGATGTGTTCAGGGACTATTTGGACCGTTTTGTCATCATTTACTGGACGATTTTTTGATTTATTCGCCGAGCCAGGCAGCCCATGACGCCCATGTGCGGGCTGTTCTCCAGCGCCTGAGGGAACACCGTCTGTATGCCAAGCTGGAGAAGTGCGCCTTTGACCTCCAGGAGGTGGATTTTTGGGATACAGGGTCTCGGCTCAGGGTGTGGCCATGGACCGATCCAAGGTCGAGTCGGTGCTGTCATGGCAGCCCCCTCGCAACAGGAAGGATGTTCAGCGGTTCTTGGGGTTCGCTAACTTCTATAGGAAGTTTATTGAGGACTATGCGGCCCTCGCC
>NW_024846047.1:729-1029 GCF_019175285.1 Sceloporus undulatus
GGTGCGCTTCACGTCGGCCCCGATTCTGCAGCACCCAGACCCTCGCACACCCTTTGTTGTGGAGGCAGACGCCTCAGATGTGGCCATCGGGGCAGTGCTGCTCCAGCCCGTGGGTCCCCAGGGGCATCTGCTGCCTTGTGCCTTTTACTCCCGGCAACTCTCTCCTCCGGAGTTGAACTATACTATCTGGGAAAAGGAGCTGTTGGCGATCAAGGCGGCCTTCGAGACCTGGCGGCACCTGCTGGAGGGAGCAGCACACCCGGTGGTGGTCCACACTGACCACAGGAATTTGGAGCACCT
>NW_024846048.1:0-1029 GCF_019175285.1 Sceloporus undulatus
GACAGTGGGAAGGGAAAGGATTAACTGGGATAATTGGAGAGTTTGCAGTGGAAGGAAGCTGAGGATGAAGGGGAAAAGGGAAAGAGAAACTGGTACATTATTAAAAGCAGCTGAGAAATGGGGAGGTCAGAAGGTCTGAAGAAAAAACAAAGCAAAGTGCATGAACACACAAATTACTATTTAACATAACCATTTTTTATTATAAAATAACCATACTAGAACTGTTTTTTGCCAGCCTTCTTGGACTATCTGCTGCTGATTTTGCCTCTTTGGTCTGCTGCTGGGCTCATCAACAGAGAGCTGGTTCATCATCATCCTCCTATTCTCTGCTGCATCATCCTCTGCCTCTGGCTCCCAGAGTCTAGTTCTGGATTATTGGGAGCCCTCCCCTTTCATGTTAAGAGAGGGAAGGAGAGGGGAAGGGGAAAAGGGGAAGAAGGGAAGGAAGGAGGGGAAGGGGAAGGAGGGGAAGGGAAAGAAGGGAAGGAAGGAGGTATGGGGAAGGAGTGAAGGAAGGAGGGGAAGGGGGAATGAGGGAAGGACAGAGGGAATGAAATGGAAGGAGGGAATGAAAAGGAAGGAAGGAAGGAAGGAAGGAGGAAATAAAGTAAGAAGCAAGGAAGGCATGAAAAGAAAGGAAGGAAACAGAGAAGGGAGGGAGGAAGTGATGGAAGGAAAGAAGAAGGGAAGGGAGGGAGGGAGGGATGGAGGGAGGAAGGAAAAAGAAAGAGGGAAGGAATGAACGAAATAAAGAAAGGAAAGAGGGAAGGGAGGGAGGAATAAGGGAAAGAGAGAGTGAAGGAAGCAAAGAAGGAAGAGAAGTAAAAACCCTGATTGTGAAATGGGCGCAAAAGTTTGGGACAAAATATAGATTTTGATCAGTGGGAGAAAACAGGAGTGAAGAGATTAAAGTATACTTTAAGTGTTAATTACAAAGAAAATTATTGTAAGATATATTTACGTTGGTATAGCCCCTTTAAAAAGGCAAAAATGTTGAAAAACACAAAGAAAATTTGTTGGAAATGTGAG
>NW_024846049.1:0-1029 GCF_019175285.1 Sceloporus undulatus
GCTCTTTCTGGGCACCCACTTTGTAAAATGGCTACCTTTGACGTTTTAAGGTGGTTCCCTCACACATTGCCCTATACCTTTAATTAATGCTGCCTTCAACTACTAAGGCCTAGTTAAGCGTGCCCTGTTTCCAAAGAAGCCAGGAAAAGAAGAGATTAATAGAGTGTGACATCTTCCTTGCATTTTTGCAGAACGGTTTGGGAGTGCTCCTGGGCCTCGGAGGCATGCTTTTTGCCACGTCTCTGTGCATGTGGACGCGGTCTCCCTTTCTCATACTTTTGCATGTTAGTTCGGCTTGGCTTGTGGTCTCGCTGTGTGAAAAATGGCTGGGTATTTCCATCATAATGCAAAAGAAAGGGCGGGGGGAAACTGCTTATGAGGTCCGACAAGAGAGCTTTCCTCCATACTCCACTCCATGCTCCCATTCCCAGTTCCAGTTGCCACCCTTGTTGCTTATGGATTTGGAGAATACTCTATGAGTTGCTGATTCCTAACAGAGTCACCGAGCAGTCGATCAAATAACCTAAGCTATTTTTGCCTTATCTGCAGAACATGTTGAAATCACTTTCCCCCCAAATGCTGAGAAGCCACTGTTCTGTCTTTCGGCTTTATCGATTCTTGGTAGTTCTGGGAATACAGTTTCCCTGCCTTCTGTTGAATCTCAAGTAGGAACTTACTTTGGTGGACTACTAAAGAACAAATAGAGTTTGATCTCTGTTTCTCTTTTCTTTTCTCTCTCTCAGCAAAACCAAACCAGCTCCTCAAATTTCACCAAGCAAATCTGTGGGAGGAGAATTCTGCGTGGCTGCTGTCTTTGGGTCGTCCAGATCTTGGTTTGCAAGCAATCCGGGTCTAAAAAGAGAGAAAGGTTTGTATTTTGAGCAAACAGTTGACATACTGTATAAATGACTTGTATAATGACAATGCCTTTACACCTCTGTGTTAGACCATTATGTTAGACTGCAGTATTGACTACTCCGACTGGCAGTGGCTTTTCAAGTTTCCAGGCAAGGGCTTTTCCTAAATTTC
>NW_024846050.1:0-1029 GCF_019175285.1 Sceloporus undulatus
GCTAAAGCCAGTGAGAGACAGCACTGTCCCCCAGAGGAAGCATCCTTGCCCAGAGGGGATCACTGGACACGACTTTAACTTGCCCAGAGAAAGTCTTCCCCAGTGGTTTCCCTGGGGGCAAATATTCCGCAATGGTTCCCTCTGGGCAAGTATGGTGTCTCTATGGGCAAGTATTCTCCTGTGATTTCCTATGGGCAAGAATCTTGTCCTTGGTTTTAGTCTGTCCCTTCCAAGGCTCTCCTCTGCAACACTGGGTGGGAGGGGGGGTCTTCTGCTGGCTGGCCCTCGCCTCCCTCCCTCCCTCCCTCCGTGTGTGTGAGTGTGAGTGTGTGTGTCTGCAGCTGGCTCCGCCCCGGCTTCCCTCCTCCTCCTCCTCCTCCTCCTCCTCCTCCGCCCAGACAGACATGACACAGACCCCTCCGTGGCTGCAGCTGCCAGCGGCCCGAGCAGCAGCCCTTGCCCTGCCTTTCCGGGCGAGCCAGAGAGCAGCCAAGGGAGCCGCAGGGCTGCTTTGCCTTGGCCTCCTCCTCCTCCTCCTGCTGCTGCTGCTCTTGGACCGAGGCAGCCCCGCTGACAGAGGCAGAGCCTGGCCAAGCGCCGCCTTCCCTTCCCTTCCTCCTCCTCTCCCTTTCTCTTCAGGGACAGGCAGGAAGGAGGAGGAGGGCAGAAGCCGGCTCGGAGACTGGAGCCACTGGAGGCACCGGAGAGGAGAAGACCCCGGAGCCCAGCAGAGCAGCAGAGAGCCAGGCCGGGCTGCCAAGACTGTGCCTTGGCCTCTTTGCTTTGAAGCGGGGGCTTGGTTCCCCGAGTCCCAGCCTCCCTTCGCCGAGCTGGGCCTCGCCTCCTCCTCCTGCTGCTGCTGCTCCTTCCCCGCCCTGAAGGCCCCGGGAGGCCGCGGCGGAGCCACCGGGACCCTCTCCTGCCTCGAGAGCCAGCCGCCCACCGGGCTCTTCTTGCCTGATCCGGACTCAGAAGGAGCGGCCAGGGCCTGAAGAGGCAGCCGGGGAGGGGGCTCCTCTTTCGGCGGGG
>NW_024846051.1:0-1029 GCF_019175285.1 Sceloporus undulatus
CTTTGGGTGCTAATAACAATAATATTGCTAACCATGGAAGGCCCCTTTGCAAACTGACGTCACAGAGTTAGGTCTTTGGGTGCTAATAATATTGCCCTCCCGTGCTCCCCCTTGTCCCTGCATGCCCTCCCTTGCCCTCGCTTGCTTTCTCTTATCACCACTTGCCTGGAGCACCTCAGTTCCTCGCCGGCCGGGGAGCAAACAGAGGAGAGCTCCTCCCCTTGGGCTTGGCGGCCAAAGGGGGGAGAGAGCCTGGAAAAGCCGCCCCCCCTGCCAGAACGGAGCTCCAGCCTCCAAATGAGCTCTGCGAGCTCTGGGGGCTTGCGCGGTGGCAGCGGCGGATTGGTGGCAGCCCTCGCTTGCCCTTCCCTGCCCACGCACTCGCACGGAGCTCTGGGGGCTTCCACGGCGGCGGCGGCCCTTGCCTCCGCCTCCTTGCCCGCGCGCTCGCACAGAGCTGTGGAGGCTTGCACCGCGGTGGCGGCGGCGGTGGGTCAGCAGTGGCCCTGGCTTGCCCTTCCTTGCCCGCGCACTCGCGCGGAGCTCTGGGGGCTTCCGTGGCGGCGGCGGCCCTCGCTTCTGCCTCTGGGGGCTTGCTTGGCGGCAGTGGCAGACAAGGGGGAGCAAACGAGGGCCGCCACCGCAAAAGCAGCTAAAGGCACCGCCGCCGCGGCGCCCTCACAAAACCCAGGGGGGCGCCCGGGGCAAAGGCAGAACCGTGGCGGGACCGTGCACAACGGTCCAAAAGCGTGAAAGTCCCGCCCCCCGCCGGGATATGGCAAGCCTAATTGTAATGCTTTCTTTGCTCATGAGAAGCAGTATTAGTATCTGAACCATAGTTTATGGGCATCAGAGTCCAACAATGGAAATTTTCAGGGATCCATTGATTTCATGCAGTTATTCCGCACACACAAAAATACTATTGCCGCAGATGTACACACACTAACAAGATATTCGTGCTGCAACAGTATTAAATCATTCTTCCTTTTCAGCAACACTCTGGCCTTAAATTCTGAAAGAAACCTCCCC
>NW_024846052.1:0-738 GCF_019175285.1 Sceloporus undulatus
ATAATTCTCCATCATTACAGAACTGTACATAAGTTTCTGCTTCTTCGTCAACAGCTTCCATTCCTCCTCGGTGAAATATATCGCCACATCGGCAAAGGTCACCTGCAACAGAAAATAGCCCTCATCCAGAAAGTGACTAAACAAAAAGGTGCATTGCAAATATTATTTCAACACTTCAGAATTCAGTCCAGGAAATAAACTTTAAATTCTGCACGCAAGCAAAAAGCTACAGCCTTTGAGATCCAGTTTGTCTCGAATCCTTTCAATATAATATACAATGTAATAAACAATATAATTTAGGCCATTTCTGGAATATTATTGATTGATTAGAATACTGACTATCCCAACATGTATAGTACATTTAGTCACCAATGAATTATAGTGCATTTAGCCATATGTCACCTAATTAATTTCAGAGGCAAATTTCATTTTTAAAAACAGTTCTTGGAAGTACTCTGTGGTTGAGGTCCACTGGGCCCACCCTCAATTTAGGTTCAGAGATATTCTTCCATATCCCCCAGCATTTCACAGATTGGGAAAGCAAGACACATGTGGACAAGCAACACCAGAAGGGGGTCAAGATGGCTAAAGTTGTTAATGATAAAGATCACACAAGGGAGGAAGGGTACAGAAGTTTGATTTTGCCTCTGACTCTTGGCAAGGGCAAGACCCTGCCCCCTTCTCTCCTCCCCTCTCCCCTCTTTTGAGTTGATGGGATGCACATACTTTTGAACTTGG
>NW_024846052.1:838-1029 GCF_019175285.1 Sceloporus undulatus
TTTAATAATTTTTTAAGGGGGGAGGGAATTTTGATCTACAATGTATTTTATTTTATTGCTGTTAGCCGCCCTGATTGACTTCAAGGGGCGGTATATAAATAAACTATTATAATTATTATTATTATCATTATCATTATCATTATTATTATCATTATTATAGTCAGGATGGCAACTTACCAAAGAGCTGTTAT
>NW_024846053.1:0-1029 GCF_019175285.1 Sceloporus undulatus
GAGAGAAGTGACCAGTGGGATGTCCAGTGGGGCTCTGTCCAGGGCCCAGTGCTATTCAACATCTTTATCAATGACTTGGATGACAGAATTAGGGGCATACTTATCAAATTTGCATCTGAAACCAAATTAGGAGGAGTAGCTAAAACCCCAGAGGACAGGATCAAAATTCAAAAGAACCTGAATAGACTAGAAAGCTGGGCCAAAGCTAACAAAATGAAATTCGACAAGGAGAAATGTAAGGCACTATATTAAGTGCGGAAAAATGAAATGCACAGATATAAAATGGGTGACACCTGGCTCAATGAAACTATGTGTGAAAGGGATCTAGGAGTCGAAGTAGACCACAAGTTGAACATGAGTCAACAGTGTGATGCAGCAGCTAACAAGGCCAATGCAATTTTATGCTGCATCAATAGAAGTATAGTGTCTAGATCAAGGGAAGTAATAGTGCCACTCTATTCTGCTCTGGTCAGGCCCCACCTGGAATACTGTGTCCAGTTCTGGGCACCACAATTCAAAAAGGACATTGAGAAACTGGAGTGTGTCCAAAGGAGGACGACTAAAATGGTGAAGGGTCTGGAAACCATTTCATATGAGGAATGACTTAGGGAGCTGGGGATGTTTAGCCTGGAGAAGCGAAAGTTAAGAGGTGATGTGATTGCCCTGTTTAAAAACTTGAAGAAGTGGCTAGCTTGTTTTCTATTGCTCCAGAGACTAGAACCCGGAGCAATGGATGTAAGCTCCATGAAAAGAGATTCCAGCTCAACATTAGGAGGAACTTCCTGACAGTGGAACACACACCCTCAATGGAGAATGATGGAGTCCCCTTCTTTGGAGGCCTTCAAACAGAGTCTGGATGGCCATCTGTCGGGGATGCTTTGACTGAGATTTCCTGCATGGCAGAAGGGGGTTGGACTGGATGGCCCTTGAGGTCTCTTCCAACTCTAGGATTCTATGATTCTATGATTCTGAGATCACAATGGGACAGTCTCAGTCCTTCAGGAAAGGAGCATGAGTCTGAAGTCACAA
>NW_024846054.1:0-1029 GCF_019175285.1 Sceloporus undulatus
GTATCCCGAGGTACCACTGTACCTACAAAAGAGGAATGGCTCCATAATTGCTTGAAGCAAAGGAAATGGATATCCTAACCGCTTGACTAAAGAATGCCCAAACAGAGGCAATAAAAGAAAGGGAAAAGGAATGGCTATGTGTAGAAAAATATATGGAGAAAAATAAATAAGTATGTAAATATGATAGAAATGTTAGAAAGATTATGAATATTAACTTTTCTTAATATAGGTAATTATGTTATAGATACAATTTCACATTGATAGATAGTTAAGAGGAATTTGCAGGCTGAGGACTCTTTTACGCTCCTTTTATTTCTTCACTTCTTTTGCTACAAGGACATTTAAGATAAATATGCATCAGATAAGAGGAAACAAATGGATTAAAAACAACAACAAGAGGGTTAAGACACTTGATGTAAGCTTTGGTTTAGCATCTAGAATATGACTAATAGATAATGGAAAGCTATTATGGTGGGTTACAGACCGCCCGTTTGGGGCGGCCTGCATCCGCCCCTTAACCCAGTGTATTGGGGCCTCAGCTGCCAGACCGGCAGCCTCCGAGGCCCTGATCCGCCCCTTTGTAGGCTGCGGGGAAGCGGCAAAAGGCTGCTTCCCCGCAGCCTGGAAAGGGGTGTCCTTGGGGCTTCAAGCCCCAGGGACACCCTGCGGCGGCGGGGAGGAGGAGAAAGGGGCCACTTGGCACATTCTTTAGCCATGATCTCTCTACCTCTTTCTAGTATCTTCTATTAAAGCACATATTAAAACATATTATTTTAACCCACCATAAATCCCATCTATCCTAACTCTAATCTAAACCTAAACCTATAACCTTTATGGCATAAATCCCTAAATGAATAAATGAATGAATAAAGGGATTCCTTACATATTGTGACTTCAGGCTGGTGCTCTTTACGTGAATGAGACTGGCCCATTGCAACCTCAGGCTGATGCTCCTTGCCTCCAGCAATGAGATGGGACCCTTGTGAATTTAGGCTAATGCTGCTTACCTGAAGGTTTGAGACGTGACCA
>NW_024846055.1:0-1029 GCF_019175285.1 Sceloporus undulatus
GGGGTAAACCATTTGTGGATATCATGGGTGGAGAGTTCCCTTCACCCTCAATTGTGTTTGGCTGCCCCAAACTAAGGCACTCTTGAGAGAGCAGCTTGAGCGCTTGGCCTCTCCTTTCCATCAAAGATTATCCTTTCTCAGAACACAGACATACCTCAGGTAAATGTAGAGCCATGTCCCATAGCAGCCCCTTTGCCCTTCCCAGCTACCTATGCAAGTGGGAAGGGAGTTGAGGACCAAGCCAGCTTCTATCATGCAGCCAGGTTACTAAAGCCTGCCTGAGATTAAAAGGGCTAAACTGTAAACCCCATCTTGAAGTTGGGGCTGTCTCAAACATAAATAAAACAAAGTACCCTGTGAGTATCAGGGCTACACTACAGGCCATATGCAGCTACCTACCCATGTTTAGCAATGCTCTTCAGTCACTGCTAACTTAAGAGCAGTTTCCTCAGTGCTTGGAAGAAGCTACTGCCCAGGCAGCCTCCCTTGATGGGGCAAATAAAGGAGGGAGAGCCCCCACACCAACAGGTCTGGGGGCTCAGATTTACAAGAGATACTGGTTTTCTGGTGTTCATTTTATTACTGTTAGCCCATGAAGTTTGAGTTGTGCTGTTTCTGCTCACCACCCTCTCCTTTTTCCAGGCCAGAGAAGATGCCTGGAAACTAATTCAACAAGGGAAGGGGCTAGCCATAAGCCAACATGATGACTTTTCTTCCTCCCTCATGGGCCTCCATCTCTGTCTCCATTGGGGCCAGAGCCTTTTTGCCTTAGCTGGAACAGCCAAAGACAGTGATGGCGAACTATTTTAAGGTCGCATGCCAGGGCGGGGCTTCTACCCCCAGGACGAGGGCTGGGTGCCGGGGCGGGGCTCCCGCCCTCCAGGGAGCCGGGCTCCCGCCCCCTTTTCAGAGGGAGGGAGCCTCTGATTCCTCCCCCGGCATTTGCTGGCCCCTGAGGGTCCCTCCTGGGGCTGTCAGAGGCCGGGAAAAGGGCCCTCGCCCTTCCTCCGCTCGCCAGGAAAGGGCTCC
>NW_024846056.1:0-1029 GCF_019175285.1 Sceloporus undulatus
GTGTTGAGTCAGAGCACATGGCATGATGCAAGATAACTGCAGAGGATGCTTCATGCTGTGTGGCACCAGGAGATGACTCACAAGCAATACAGTATACAGCTCACATGTGGATTGATGTGGGTTGGAGTTGTGTGTAGAAGAGATTGTGAAGTTGATGGAAGTCAGAGAGGAGAGCTGGTACATAGTTGTTTTCTATTGCAACTCAAGCTACAGAACTTCCAAGGACTTGGAGGAAATCAACTGTGTCTGTGAGGTATTTTTAAGTGTGGAAAGTGGTTAGTGCATTGCCAATACCTATATCTGGAGTTTTGCTTCTGTTCTTGCTGTGTTATTATTGAGCTCTGGGAGTGTCGCCTTCAGACTATGCTATACATTGGCTTTGAATGGGACCAGAATTCAGAGCCAAGAAGGACCTGAGAGCCGGTTTGATAATCCTTTTTGGCTGAAGTATTTCCACCAAGCACCCATTTCATTTAATTCAGTTTCAGACAATGTTTTCCCCATACAAAATAGTTTCTAAACCAATTTAAACCTTTTTGAATGCTCGGTTTCTGCCCCCAAGCAACAATTTCAGTATAAATATCAGCCCCAACGGGCTGTTCTTCAGCATCAGTCCAGTTGCATACAGACCCTCTGTTGATTTACATTGCTAACCACCTCTCTACACTCGCCAGCCCCACTTGCTATTGAAGTTACTGTCTTCTCTCCCCATTCTGGACCCACAGCAATTGGATTCGAGATCCATCTAGATCAGTGATGGCGAAACTATGGCACATGTGCCAGAGGTGGTACTCGGAGCCCTCTCTGTGGGCACGTGTGCCATCACCCCAGCACAGATTTTGCCAGAGTTTGTTACTAGAAATCCAGAGGGACACGGCAATTTGCAATAAATAAGTGGCTTTTGGGTTGCAGTTTGGGGACTCGGCCTCTAAAAGGTTCACCATCACTGATCTAGGGAATGTATTACCATTAGCAAAGCCTCACACTATTCACCACTCCCACCTTTGTTACCTAGTTTGTGTGTTTGTG
>NW_024846057.1:0-1029 GCF_019175285.1 Sceloporus undulatus
TTGATGAGATCCAGGATGTTGATGTATGTTTCCATTTCGGGAGGGGATCAGCAGCCTTGTACACAGAGGTCTTCGCAATATGACCCCCAGCCCATCATGGACTCATCCGTGATAACCATCCTGGAGAGCTCTTGAGGTTGAAAGGGCATTCCCCTGAGGATGTCTTTGGGAATCAAACACCACCAAAGGGAGGCATGGACATGTTGAGGGAGTGTCAGCCTCTTGGATTGTCTGTCATTGAGATAATAATAATAATTTGTTTATTTATATACCGCTATTCCAAAGATCATAGCGGTGAACAGCAAGTAAGCTAATTAGCAAGTAAGGTAATTTGCCCCCAACAGTCTGGGTACTCATTTTAGTGACCTCGGAAGGATGCAGGCCTGAGTCGAGCTTGGGCCCTTTTGCTGGTCTTAAACTCGCAACTTTGTGGTTTCGAGTGAATGGCTGCAGTACAGGCATTTAACCACTGCGCCACCAGGAGATGGTTGAGCACAGAAAGAAACCATTCTTGTAGAGGTTGGAATTTTAGGTGCACCAAGTAGGTTGCAACTATGGTGGAGGCCATGAGGCTTAGAAGCCATTGAATGTCTCTCACTGTAGGACAGTCCATATAGAGAACAGAGTGAAGGTGGGCCCAAAGGGTGGGTAGTTAGGCACGAGCCATAACAGAGTCCAGAGATGTGCCTGTATACTCTATTACCGTGACTGGTTCCAAGACGGACTTGGAGGGGTTGACTGTAAAGCCCAATTTGGTGAGGAGAGAGAGGGTGGTGTAGACATCTTGGAACAACTATGTGCAGGAGAACGACACCAGTAACCAATCGTCCAAATTGAGGAAAAATCATGATTCCTTGAATACAAAGGTGAGAGATCACCACTGCCATGCACTTTGTAAAAACATGGAGGGCAGTGGAGAGGCCAAAGGGTAGGACAGTATATTGATAGAGATCTCCATCGACAGCGAAGCAAAGAAACTTGCGGTGCTGAGGCAGGATGGCGATGTGAAAGTAAGCATCTTTCAGGTTG
>NW_024846058.1:0-645 GCF_019175285.1 Sceloporus undulatus
CAAGAAATTAAAAGGGGAGCATGAAAAGGTCTGCATTCATTTTGGGAACGATGGACCCATCAAGACGGAGCAAACCAGTTTAAAGGTCAATGGGAAGGAGGTCTTCGTAAGTGCGCTTCCAAGGGCCTCCTGCGCATGGCTGAGCAACTGTTAATAAAAGCTTTATTTTTAGCCCGCCTTTCCTGGGATCAAGGCGGGTCACAACAGCCAAAAACACAATACAATCAATATACAACAAAATACAACATCTCACAATATCTTACAACAGTTAAAATCCAGTTAAGACATTTTCCAACTAGCACAAGATGACAAAAGCAATGAGGAGAGAGAAGGGGGCAACATGGGATGTTAGGGGTAAGCCTGCTGGAACAAAAACAGTTTTAAGCCCCCTTTTGAAGTGTTCCAGGGAGGTGGCTGAGCGGAGCTCATCCGGAAGCGAGTTCCAGAGGATGGGGCCCGAGATAGAAAAGGCCCTCTGAGTGGAGGTAGAATATCTTGCCTCTGGGACACATAACAATTGCTTCCCAGCAGATCTGAGTGTGTGGGGCGGAATGTATGGGGAGAGGCGGTCCTCCAAGTACCCTGGGCCCAAGCCATATAGGGCTTTATAGGTAATCACCAACACCTTGTATTGTGCCCGGAAGC
>NW_024846058.1:745-1029 GCF_019175285.1 Sceloporus undulatus
CTCCATCTTACATCTCAGGTGGATGCGACGGCCAGGAGCACTTGTTATCAGCTTAGGCTGATACGCCAGCTGCGACCCCACCTGGGCCGGGGGGACCTTGAGACGGTGGTACATACTCTGGTAACCTCTCGTTTGGATTTCTGTAACACGCTCTACATGGGGCAACCCTTGTACCAAACTCGGAAGCTTCAGTTGGTTCAAAACATGGCAGTGAGACTGGTCACTGGCTCTTCCAGAACCAGTCACATAACACCAATTCTGAAAGATCTCCATTGGCTGCCTAT
>NW_024846059.1:0-247 GCF_019175285.1 Sceloporus undulatus
CGCATAACAGATTCTTGCTGTTACCACCAAGTAGAATAACAGTTTTTTCCTCTCTCCCCTTAATTTCTTCTTCAAAAATCCCTAGCAAGAAACATTCGGGATTATGTTTTATTACCTTGCCCATAATTAAATTGATTTGGTCGTTGATCAAGTTCCAATATTCTCTGGCAAATTTGCAGGTCCACCAACAATGGTAGAAAGACCCAACTTCAGTTTTACACTTCCAACATTTATTATTTGAGTTTTT
>NW_024846059.1:347-1029 GCF_019175285.1 Sceloporus undulatus
CTTGCCCATAATTAAATTAATTTGGTCGTTGATCAAGTTCCAATATTTTCTGGCAAATTTGCAGGTCCACCAACAATGGTAGAAAGACCCAACTTCAGTTTTACACTTCCAACATTTATTATTTGAGTTTTTGGACATTTTCGCCAATTTGGCCGGGGTTAGATACCATCTAAAGAACATTTTATAAAAAGTTTTCACGTAAATTCTGGGAGACCGTAAATTTGAAATTGTTCCTCCATGTTTTTTCCCATTGGTTTAAATTTATAGGGTGCCCAATATTATTAGCCCATGTGATCATTTGTTGCTTCACGACTTCTTCTTCCAGGTCCCAACTTAGCAGCAATTTATATAGCTTCCCTATCACATTTTTGGTGTTATCTATCATACATTGAATTAGTTCTGGCTTATCTCGAGGTGGAGCAAATCCAAATTCCTTTTTATCATCTTTGAATTGTTCTTGTAATTGTTCTTGTAACTTTTTTCTTTAAATTGTATAAACTTTTTATCTGCAGTGTTCATGCAATCTATTAACCATTCCTATCCCTCATTCCTGTATCATTGATTGTTTAGCTACTCAAGTTTGAAAATTTTTATATTTCTTTGGAACCTCGCTCCGTATATCTATAAGAATCTTTCTTATTAGACATTTTTTAATAAATTCCATTGGATTATAACTTAATCT
>NW_024846060.1:0-1029 GCF_019175285.1 Sceloporus undulatus
TTATGGGAATTTTTGGCCTGTTACAGACTGCCAAAATAAAGCTGCTTGGGGTCTCTTTGGAGGCATGCTATTTAAATGATGCATGGGTCCTAAGAGTCCGGAGGTCACGCCAAAGCCACACTCCATTCCTAAGCACTGGAGTGCAGCTTTGGTGCAGCTTCCGGATTCTTAGGATGCATGCATCATTTAAACAGCATACCTCCAAAGAGACACGAAGCAGCTTTATTTTGGCAGTCTGTAACAGGCCATAGTTTTGTGAGACCTTTAGCTTTCTCTGACACAGACCTCTGGTGCCACAACAAACTACAAATCCCAGAATCCTTCAGCACTGAGCCAAGGCAGTTAAAGCGGTCTCAAACTGGATTATTTCCACAGTGTGGATGCAGGCAGAACCAACTGATTTTACAGCATGCCTTTCTCCCAACTTTAAGCAACCAGTTCATTTATTTATTGAGTTAATCTATATCACGGCTTTCTCCTCAGCTGGTTCATTTATTTATTAATCTAGTTTACATCCAAGGTGACCAGACATGTCCTCCTTTTCAAGGACATGTCCTCCATTTCAACCTCCTGGCCCAGGACGGCGTTCAAAATGTCCTTCATTTTGGGCATCACAAAGAAGCATGGATTTTTATACTATATATATATAGTATAGTATATATACTATTACGATACATAGAACAATTGTGTGTGTGTATCGTAATAGTAATACTGCATAGATCACCTAATATGTGTATTTTATGCTGCTTAATATGTGTATTTCATGTAATGGTTGTCTTTTCACCTGCCTTGAGCCATGAAGAGGGGTGGGTAAGAAATAAAATTATTATTATTATTATTATTATTATTATTATTATATTTACAATTATAACCCGCCTTTCTCCCGAATCAGGACCCAAGACGGCTCACAATACAAAAAACCATTAAAAATGACATTTAAAAAAAATATTAAAATAGTTTAATAAAAAATGTAAACATATAAAATTTAAAAGGTTAAAAAATAATCTAAAAATTAAATAATTAAAAAGC
>NW_024846061.1:0-1029 GCF_019175285.1 Sceloporus undulatus
CTCTGAAGCCTCAGTTGAACAGAGGCCTCTCTTTCGATCTCCTGAGGCTCCAGAGTCAGAAGGAGGCCAGGCTCCTTGGGCCAAAAGGAAGGAAGTGTGTCCCTTTGTGTCTCTTTTCTGAGAGGGTTTTCTTATTACACAACTCCACTCCTTCTGGGGAACATGGGTTGTAAAAGTGACCAGAAATGGGGAGGATGCTTTTAATACAAGCCTTATTCTTCTTCTTCACAAACATTGGGCTTTGGATCCTAAGAGGCGGCTTATCCCCCAAAAAGGCCAAAAGTGGCTCCTTTGGGAGGTTTTAAAAGTCTCCCCAGTTTCCTAATTAATAGATTTTCAGGCAAGAAGGAAGGAGACAGACCAGAAGAACTCATATTACCAAGAATGAAACAAATAAACATACAAACAAACAAACAAACAAACAAGAATAAGGATTAGACAGAAAAACAAACTGCTTATATTTTTAAAAAGCAAAACCATTTTTAACAGGATAAAAAATCAACTTTGGTACTTCTACCCTTTTACAACTGGCTTAGCCTGTATCTGCACTACAGAAATAATCCAGTTCTAAAGTGTGTTAACTCTTCTGACTCCATCCTATGGAATCCTGGGATTTGTAATTTGTTGTGGCATGAGAGCTCTCTGGCAGAGAAGGCTAAGTGTCCAAAGGTAAAATCCCAGGATTCCATAGCACTGAGCGGTTAAAGTGGTGTCAAAGTGCCTTATTTCTGTTGTGTGGAGGACACCTTCTTGGGAAATGGGCCGATGATGAGGAAAAGCATTGGGGACGTCTGGAGGTTTCTGCAGATTATTTGTTTATTTATTTATATATTTATGATGCACTCATTTCACATCCAGCTATAGGGACATGACCATGGTCGTCTCCAATTCCCCATCCCCTAATCCCTCACCACTCTATGAAGGCATGGAGTATCTGTTGTGTAGGGGAGCTGCTTCTCAGAGGGGGACAGGAAAAGTCTTAGAGCCCCCATTTCCCATTGCCAGGAGAGGAAAGGTGATTGTGGGGGG
>NW_024846062.1:0-528 GCF_019175285.1 Sceloporus undulatus
ATTTTGCCCATCGTACTTTTTTTGTTTTCTTTAATTTCTAATATTTTGTCTAATTCACATTTTTTGAATCCCTCCCCATTCTTTTTCCCAATTGGCATAAAGAAATTTCATCTTTTATTTGGCAAGGGAAAAAAAATAGATCTAGACTAAAAATTTTACAGGACACTAAACAAAGAAGTGGATTAGCGATACCAAATTTAGAATGATATTACGATTCATGTTGTTTGTCATGGTTGAGGGAGTGGATTACATTGGAGAATGCCAACCTTTTGGCTATTGAGGGGGTGAGCCTCCGATTCGGATGGCACACTTACCTTATATATGATAAAGAGAAAGTTAACCCCAATGTTAATAATCACTGTATTAGAAGATCTCTACTGGACGTCTGGAAAAGATATAAAAAGCGCTGGGTTCAAAAGTTGCCCGACTGGGTTTCGTTACAGAGGAGGGACACCATCCAGAACAGGACAGGACAGGATCAAAATTCAAAAGGACCTGAATAGACTAGAAAGCTGGGCCAAAGCTAAC
>NW_024846062.1:628-1029 GCF_019175285.1 Sceloporus undulatus
GAGGGACACCATCCAGAATAAAAATTGGCTCACATATAAGATATTATTAAAATCTCACGCTGGAGGAGTGAAGTTAAAAACCCGAGAAGAGTTAGAGTTGGAAGGATTGAGGATTGGCAGATTCTTGAGAGATTTCAATTGGATAAAAAGAGTATGGGCTTTGTGGGGAAAAACGAAGGACTTGAAATATTAACATTATTATCGCAGGGGAAAAAGGATTGATTGGGAAACTTTATAACATCTTACTGAGAGAAAGTATGGAGACTGAAACCATTAAAGAAGTGATGGCAAAATGGGCACAAAACATTGGACACAATCTAGACTTGGCAAAATGGGAAAAAGTATGGCAGAACCTTAGAAAGCGCACAGTATCTCAGCGAATCAGAGAAAACTGTTACAAA
>NW_024846063.1:0-1029 GCF_019175285.1 Sceloporus undulatus
TATTGACTATGAAGAATATTATTTGCTTCCAGTATTAATATATTATTAAACTTTGTAATTTTTGGCATGGATATTATTGAAAAGGAAGCTGAGGGATGGGGATACAAGAAATGTGAGTACAGTGGGCCCTTATCCTCTGGGGTTTGGTTCCAGGATCCTATGGATAACAAAATCTGTGGATGCTCAAGTCCCATTAATTACAACGGCATAGTAAAATAGTGTCCCTTATATAAAATGGTAAAATGAATCTGTGGATAAAAAAATCTGTCAATAAGGAGGGCCAGCTGTACTTGCTTCATGCCTTCAAGAATCAAAGGCAGATGTGTCATAGGGTTTTCTTGGCAAGGGCGGTTTACAGACTGTCCTTTTGGGGCGGCCTGTTCCCGCCCCTTTCCCCACTGGATCGGAGCCTCAGCTGCCACAGCAGCAGCCTCTGAGGCCCCGATCTGCCGCTTTCCAGGCCGTGGGGAAGCAGCAAAAGGCCACTTCCCCGCAGCCTGGAAAGGGGTGTCCTTGGGACTTCATGCCCCAAGGACACCCGACGGTGGCAGGGACAAACAGAAAGTGGCTGCTTGGCCCCTTTTTGCTTTGCAACGCTGCTCCAGTGATGCAAAGCTGGAAGGAGCTCCAAAACTGAGCTCTTTCCAGTGCCGCGGAAAGGGCACCACAAGCGCCCTCACGCGGCGCCAAGACGTCACTTCCGCGCCACCCCATTTGGAGGCAGCACAGCCGTGATGTCACAATGGCGGCACCCATGCACCGCCATTTTGTACGTGCTCGGCATATACTAGGGTTAAGGTGTTTGGAAGGGACGTCCTTTCCTAACCCTAGTACGTGCCGAGCACGTACTTTTGGCGCATGTGGAACGCGCCAAGATTTGTTCAGAAGAGGCTTGCGATTGCCTTCCTCTGAGGCTGAGAGAGTGTGATTTCCAGTGGGTTCCATGGCTGAACACAGATGTGAACCCCACTCCTGAAGTCCTAGTCAGCATCTGCTCTAGCCAGCACAGTCAGCAATTAAGTATTCATG
>NW_024846064.1:0-1029 GCF_019175285.1 Sceloporus undulatus
TTGGGGGGTGGGGGGAAGAAACCAAAAAGAAAAACAGACGTTGGTGATAGGTGATGCCACCTATCTTCTGCCCTAAGTCTGTAAAATGTTTTGCTTTTGCAGCCCTGATAAAATCCCCACTCCCAAACCATAACAAGTAGTTGTGTGACAGCAGAGAAGAACTTCTCTTATTTGCAGCTCTTTACACAATGGTAGGAGGCATTAATTGAGCTACACTGCAATGTAAAAAAAAAGAATTTGATAAATGGTGTGGGCAACTTAAAGATGAAAGGAGGCACAGAGAAGATTAGAAGATAAGAGAAATGAACAAGAACAGTGATGGGCAAGGACTGGTACCAGAGAATGGATTTAAATTTTGTGCCTTTCTGCATCCCTAGCTCTTTTACCACATTTCTACTCCCTAATCTCTGCAATTTTGAGGACCTTAATACTATGATTTTCTTACTATATCAGCCCAAACACTCCTTAGTCTGGCATTTGTCCCCCCCCCCCCAATAGCCAACCCAGCAGCACAGAGAACTTCCAACCAAGCAGGACTGGTGTTGGTGCTATCAAGCTGGCTCCAACTTGCAGTGACCTATGAATGAAATCTCCATTAACATCAATATCCCTACTCAGGTCTTACAACCTCAAAGTTGTGGCTTCCTTGATTTAGCCTACCCACTGGCAATACATTCTTCCTCTTTTCCTGCTGCCTTCCAGTTTTCTCAGCACAGTCATAATTTCTTATGAGTTATTTCTTCTTACGTTATGTCCTAAGCATGATAGCTTCTGTTGAGTTATTTTGGCTTCTAGTGAGAGTTCTGGCTTGATTTCCTCTTAGATCCATTTGTTTGCCATTTGGCAGCCCATGATACCTGTAGAATCTTCCTCTAGCTAGCACCACATAACATTCCCCCTTTTTTCATTGTCCAGCCTTCCCAGAAAACCATAGAAACCATGGTATGGATGATCCTGACTTTAGTATTGAATGGTATATCTTTAGATTTGTCTAGTTCCTTCACAGCTGCTGTTCCATGTTCTAATCTT
>NW_024846065.1:0-1029 GCF_019175285.1 Sceloporus undulatus
TGTGGCATCCCTCAGGGTGCCATCCTGTCCCCAATGCTATTTAACATTTATATGAAGCCGCTGGGAGAAATCATCCATAGACATGGGGTGGGTGTTATCAGTACGCTGATGACACCCAAATATATTTCTCCATGTCTGGGACATCAGCAACAACGACAGATGGCATTTCTCCCCTCAATCAGTGTCTTGAGGCAGTAATGAACTGGATGAGGGAAAACAAACTCAAGCTGAATCCAGACAAAACAGAGGCTCCTAAACCAGGTATTGGGCTGCAACCTCCAGTCGTAGAGGGGATCACACTCTCCTCAAAGGACTGTGTTCACAGTCTGAGGGTGCTTCTTGATCCATCGCTTCAGATGAGAAATCAGGTGAATGCGACGGTCAAGAGCACCTGCTATTAGCTTTGGCTGATATGCCAGCTGCACCCTTTCCTGGAATTGGATGACCTCAAAACTGTAGTACATGCACTGGTAACCTCAAGACTTTACTTTTGCAATGCGCTCTACATGGGGCTACCCTTGTGCCTAGTCTGAAAATTTCAATTGGTACAGAATATGGTGGCCAGGTTGATCACTGGAACATCTAGTGACCATATACAGTAACACCAATATTAAAGTCACTCCACTGGCTGCTTATTAGTTTTCAAGCACAGTACAAGGTGTTGGTTATTACCTTTAAAGCCCTACATGGCTTGGGCCCAGCCTGTCTAAGGGATCGCCTACTTCCATATAATCCGCCCCATACTCTCAGGGAAGAATTTATTGCAACCTATAAAAACTAGACTGTGCAATTTCCCAGAGGGACTTTTCTGCAACCGCTCCCAGTCTATGGAATGGTCTGCAGGACAAGATCCGTCAAATGACCGACTTAGACAGCTTCAAGAAAGCTATCAAGACAGACCTCTTCTGGCAGGCCTTTCCAGAATAAACTACTCGGCCATGTGGTGATTGCCCCCTCCCACATTATATTATGACTCTGCCATTTTTATTGGTTTTAATTGTTATGTAATTTTAAATTCTATATTGTTTA
>NW_024846066.1:0-1029 GCF_019175285.1 Sceloporus undulatus
TGTTCCAGAACCTTCTCTGAGGCCTCAGTTGAACAGATGCTTCTCTTTCTCTCCTGAGGCTCCAGAGTCAGAAAGAGGCCAGGCTCCTTGGGCCAAAAGGAAGGAAGTGTGTCTCTTTTCTGAGAGGGTTTTCTTATTTCAGAGCTCTGCTTCTTCTGGGGAACATGGGTTTTAAAAGGGATCAGAAATGAGGAGGATAGTTTTAATACAAGCTTTATTCTTCTTCTTCACAAACATTGGTCTTTGGCTTCTAAGAGGAGGCTTGTTCCCCAAAAAAAGGCCAAAAGGAGCTCCTTTGGGAGGTTTTAAATGTCTCCCCAGTTTCCTTATTAATAGATTTTCAGGCAAGAAGGAAGACCAGACCATCTCGTATTATCAAGAATGAAACAAACAAGCAAGCATACAAACAAACAAACAACAAGGATAAGGGACTGTTTGGGGACAGCCATCGGGTGCCATCAGGAAAACCTTTCTTTAGGATCAGAAATCCTGTTTGGGGCCCTTCTGACTTTGAGGCCCTTTCATCCTCTATTTTGGGTTCCCAGAAGGCCTCAAACTGCCAAGTGCTGAGGCAGAGGCGGCCATTTTGTGTTCTGGTGGCCATTTTGTGCTGCTTCGGACTGTGGGGAATAATGTTCTGGGGGCCTCAGGGCCAGTGGGGAAGCTGGGCTTTGGGGACTGGAAGAGAGAGTTGGGACAGAGACCCTCCCTTTGGGTCCTAGCTGGGGGAGGTCCCACCGGTCCTTGCCTCCCCCTTTGGGAAAGGAGACCCCCCTCAGCCCCCTGGACTCACTCCTGCCACTCATTCCTAGAATGGCTGGGACTCAGAGGAGTTTCCTAGGCATTGTCACCTTCTGCCCTCCATGGCCATTGGCACTGACCTTTTCCCCATTGCCTTCCCTCCCTCAGCCCTGTGGACCTCCTCCTCCTTCACACCCAGAGCAACCCTTCTCTACGGTTGAGGAGACGGACTCTGACCCAAGGAAGCTCCAACCATAAAGGACTGAAGAAGAGGCCTTTCTGGGGCTG
>NW_024846067.1:0-1029 GCF_019175285.1 Sceloporus undulatus
CCTTTATATATGCCGGGGATCCATTGGATCTCAAGTCCTGTTGATTTTAATGGCAGCTCGCTCCCAGGCGCGCACACCATTTTGTCCCCCCAGGCTTGCCATCCACGTGAGCTCAAGTCCATGTATGGCAAGCCCATGTATGGGGTGCACATGATTAATAACTGCACTATAATGCCCACTACAAAAGCTAAAGAAGATCTGGAAGCTCAGCTAGTTTAGTGGTTTGAATGCTGGTGTATTTTACTTATTCAGACCATATTATAACACTTCTGAATCAGCTACATATGCAATAGTTATTATTTCTGAGCACAAAGTGTTGATATTAACATTTAAAACCTTAAACAGTTTGGAACAGATCACTTAAGAGTCATACAAATGTAGCTTCATCATGGAACATTTAAGTCCCTATTTGTTTTCTTGAAGATAGGCCCTGAAGACATTTTTATTTAATTTGTCGTTAGAAAAAGATGGTAAAATTGTGAGTCTGTTGCAACATGCTTTAAATGGTTGTATGCAATGGTTCTAAAACTTATGACAGGATGACTGACTTACAGTGCTACATTATGCTTCTATTGTTTTGCTATTTTAAATGTTGATATTGGCACGTTACAGACTGCCCCTTTGGGGCGGCCTGTAGGCACTGCTTTCCCTGTGTATCGGGGCCTCAGCTGCCAGACCTGCAGCCTCCGAGGCCCTGATCCACCGCTTTCCAGGCTGCGGGGAAGCGGCAAAAGGCTGCTTCCCCGCAGCCTGGAAAGGAGTGTCCTTGGGGCTTCAAGCCCCAAGGACACCCTGCGGCGGCGGGGAGGAGGAGAAAGGGGCCACTTGGCCCCTTTCTCCTTTGCGTCGCTGGTGCAGCCATCTGAAGGCTGCGCTCAGCGACGCAAACCAGGAAGGAGCTCCGAAACAGAGCTCCTTCCTGCTCCGCACAAAGGGCGCACTAAGTGCCCTGGCACGGAGCGATGACGTCACGTCTGCTCCGCCCCTTATAGAGGTGGCGCGGTCGTGACATCGTCATGGCAGCCCCCA
>NW_024846068.1:0-1029 GCF_019175285.1 Sceloporus undulatus
GATCATTATAAACCAGCGTAAAGTTGTGCTGGTGGCAGTTTATGCACTGAATAATGTGAAAGCAAACTTTTTTCAAAACCTCAGAAACGTAATACAAGATTATAACGATACTGACATTGTTTTATGCGCTGACTGGAATACAGTACTCAGTCCACTACTTGATCCATTATCACTCAAGGCAATAAAAGAGGACCAGGGGAAACTCCCAACATCCTTTTTCATGCTTTTGCAAGAGTTTAATTGAAACTTGGAGATACAAATACAGAGAGAGACGGGGTTTTACCTTCTTTTCGGAGAGGCACAAAGCCTTCTCTAGAATTGATATGTTTTTCGTTTCTAAATCTTTGTCTCCAAAAATTAGAAAAGCGGAAACCTTACCGAAATCATCCTCCGATCATAACCCGATTCTCCTGGCAATAAGAAAGGAAAACTCAAAATCCAGATGGCAACTACAAGGTTATCTACTAACCTGTCCAGAAATTGTTGAACGAGCCAGACAAGTACTTAAAAGCTATTTCTTAGAAAGCTTAAAAAGGGTCCTGACATAAAGATGGTTTGGGCTTCCAGCAAAGCGGTTGTTAGAGGCTTTTTAAATCAACAAACATCAAGAGGTACTAATCAGGAAAAGGGCCAGAAGAACACAAATTACTGATGAAATAATTAAGAAAGGAATTAAAACAAAATCTGAATAGTGAAAAGATTATAAGAGAAATTAGAATACTGCAGAAATAGTATAATATGGAGAACGCGGAAGATTTGGCCAATATGATGAGAAGCATAAGAATTAAACAGTTTCAGAAAGCACATAAACCAGGAGGGTCTCTGGTCCAAAAACTATGTAAGAACAAAGAGAAAGAAATAATAAACAAGGTTAATGATGGACAAAAACTCTATACAGATTCGAAAGGCCTGAAACAAGCAACTTATGAATACTTGAAAGAAATCTTTCAAGCAAAAAACCCCACGAAAAGAGAATGAGAATCGTACTTGAAAACAGGCTTCATCCCTGTCTTGAAGGAAGAACATATA
>NW_024846069.1:0-1029 GCF_019175285.1 Sceloporus undulatus
AGCGAAGTCAAAAAACAAGCCGAAGAGGTCCGAAGTTACCGGGGCGGGAGAGAGATAATGGTCAAGATACAGTCCGAGGTCAAAAACGAAAGTGATTCCAAGCAAGCAAAGCAAGCGAAAGTTCCTCTGAAGCAGCTAGCGCGGCGGAAAAAAGGAACTGGGGAAAAGAGCGGGAAGGCAGGGGTATTATAACGGGTGGGCGGAGTTACCGCCAAAAAGTTTCAATATGTTGCAGAGTTAACTCTGCCCAGTGATTCCAGTAGGTTCCGAGCAGCACTGCGCAGGCGCAGTGAAACCCATTTGTATGATTCACAGAGACCACGAAGAAGAAATATACATACAAATGCATACATACTATATATCTGAAACCAAACTAAAACTAAAAACATGCTAGCATGATAAACTAATACACTAAACTAAAGCAATCAGCACAAACAACATATTGAACATTAACTAACTAAAATACAAATGGGCTCTGAACCCAGAATCCAAACTGTATTGAGAGAGAAAACATTCCAAAAGCAGAAACATTTCTTCTAGCATTGCAGCACCAACTAAATCAATTTACAGGAGTTACTAGTAACCATAACCACAGATTATGAGATTTTTCATTGCTCAAAAATGGATTAATATAAATGGGACTGACTAAAATTAGGAAATTCCAGACCTCTCCTTTCTTTAGCGTCATACATCGTCTTAAATTTTATTCTGGGTTTCCTTGCATGCCAGATAAATCTGAACAAATTTCCTTATGCCATTTCAAAAAGGGTGTTCTGGTTATTTGGATGGGGATCATCTGAAAGCAAAACAGAAATCTTGGCAAAATGTTTGTTTTTATTACTGCAATTCACCCTGTTCCACATTTTCTAAGAGACTAAGACAATTAATATTATTATTATTAAGCTTTATTTATATAGCGCTGTAAATTTACACAGCACTGTACATACAATCTTTTTAATAAGATAGTTCCCTGCCCTCAGGCTTACAATCTAAAAAGACACGACACAAAAGGAGAAGGGAATAGTGGTG
>NW_024846070.1:0-1029 GCF_019175285.1 Sceloporus undulatus
GGCCATAATGGCTTGTCTGTGCGGCTGAGGGACATCTCCCACAATGAAGAAAACGATGCTAAGGGGAAAACGGAGATCAGAGAAAGCTCCCCAGCACTTGTAAGGCTTCTATCCTGTAGGGCATTTCCCATCCTGAAGTTAAACAGGTAAACCCTGTGCAAGTTTAAGCAGAAGGAGTCCTGGGCTGAATCTACATGAAGTGAGGCTAGCAATCACGCAAGTATCCTGGCAGTTGCTTTTGGCAGGGGAATCGTGGTTTCAAAGCTGCGTGGGTAAATGCCGAAGAGGTTTTGGTGCCATGTGTAATGTTTTCTGTTCTCCTTTTTGCCTTGTTTGTTTGGACTCAAATAACTTAGTTCGGTCTTAGCGAACCTATGCCACGCGTGCCCAAGTGGGCACGCAAAAGCCTTCTCCGCTGGCATGAAGACCTCCGTCTCTCCCCACCCCTGCCTTCGTTAACAATGGTGCCATGTGTGCATGCAGCTGTGCCATTGGGGATAACCCCCACCCTCCCTCCATCCATGGCTGCGCAATTCCCATCCCCCCTCGAATTTCATACAAGCCTCATAGTAACAGAACAATATAGCATTGTCTGTTAAGCAGACATGTCCAGAGGGCAGAAACAATGCAAGCCCCAATATATCTCCCCAGCACTTGTATGGCTTCTCTCCTGTAGGGCATTTCCCATCCTGAAGTTAAACAGGTAAACCCTGTGCAAGTTTAAGCAGAAGGAGTCCTGGGCTGAATCTACATGAAGTGAGGCTAGCAAGCCCCGGCAATGGCTTTCCATTGGTTTTGACCTCTCCATAGTCCCTGGCCAGCGCCATGCTCTGGTCAGCAACTTCATAGACCATGAAGTTCAGTTCTCTCCCTTCCTGGCTCTTGCTTCCTGGGCATGGCTCTTTTAGCTTGATGTCCCCAAGGTGCACTGCTGGGTTTTGCCATAAACCAGCCCAACACCTTCTGGGTTATCCAAGACAGACTTCCACAGGAAGAGAATCTCTTTTGTTTGCAATGTTTGCAGTATTT
>NW_024846071.1:0-1029 GCF_019175285.1 Sceloporus undulatus
CATTTTCTGTGGCAGCCCCGCAATCTTGGAACGCCCTCCCTGAAGAATTCCGCTCAGCCCCCTCCCTGGAGTCGTTTAAGAAGAACCTGAAGACTCATTTATTCCGTCAAGCTTTCTCCCACATGTCCTGACTGTTCCCCCTATGTGTAATGTGTGTAGTTTTGTTGTTTTGTATTGTATCGGATTTTTAACTCTTTAGTAATTTTGATTGATTCTATATGGATTTTAATAGTTATGTTGGTTTTAATCAGGGGTTTTACTGGGATGTTGTTTTTTAATCTGTATTGTATTATATTTGTACTGTCTGTAAACCGCCGTGATTGTAGGAACGGCGGTATAGAAATAAAATTTCAATCAATCAATCAAACTAGACCCAAGCCAGGCCCAGCCAGACCTCAGTGCAGCAGTGAAGCCTAGTGGTTCCAGGCCTTGTCTCTCTGCTGTCGCTTCTCTCTCTCTCTCTCCTTCCTCCCTTTCTGTTTCCTTCTCCTCACTCTCTCTTCCGTGCGCAGAGCTAAACAGAGAAGCCGAAGCTCCGCCTCTTTTTGAGGCTGGCCAATGGGGGCAGACCAGCTGGAAGACCCCGCCCACTGCCCCAGACTCACATTTTGTGTTCTGGCAGCCATTTTGTTTTCTGGCAGCCATTTTGTGTTCCATCGGCCATTTTGTGCTGCTTGTAACTTTGGGGAATAATGATCCAGAACCTTCTCTGAGGCCTCAGTTGAACAAAGTTATCTCTTTTTCTCCCTGAGGCTCCAGAGTGAGAAGGAGGCCAGGCTTTTTAGGCCAAAAGGAAGGAAGTGTGCCTCTTTGTGTGTCTCTTGTGTCTCTTTTCTGAGAGGGTTTTTATATTACACAGCTCTGCTCCTTCTGGGGAACATGGGTTTTAAAAGGGATCAGAAATGGGAGGATAGTTTTAATACAAGCCTTATTCTTCTTCATCACAAACATTGGGCTTTGGCTTCTAAGAGGAGGCTTCTCTCCCAAAAAAGGCCAAAAGTGGCTCCTTTGGGAGGTTTTAACAGTCTC
>NW_024846072.1:0-1029 GCF_019175285.1 Sceloporus undulatus
AAAGGACTTATGAGAGTCCGAGAAAAAAGTGTAACCCTTCTTGTTGCCATATAGTCGTGGCCACGCGTCTATCAAGTCTTGTTCTTCTATCATGGATAAACAACTTACTGGTAACCTGCCTTGGCTCTTTATAATGCCTTTCCCTGAATTCCTATCACGCTGTGGCTTGATAACACCATTGAAATCTCCTGACAGGATCATATTGGTCTTATTATATTCCAGTAGCTTTTGGTTTAAGAACTCAAAGAACCTGTCTTTTTTCTCATGCGGGGCATAAATGTTCACCAAACTAAATTTCTCTACACCTGTTGATATTTCTACTATTACTAATCTTTCCTCTACATCTGCAAACAGCTGTTTTGCATCGTATTTTTGGTTAACAAAAATCGCCACTCCTCGCTTCTTCTTTTTTTTATCGCATGAATAGTATAAATTCCCTAACTTTGGATTTCTTAGGTAGCGTATCTCGTTCTCTCTTATTTTTGTTTCCTGCAAACAAACAATATCTAGGCCACTTTTCTCTAACACATAGAAAATTTGTTTTCTTTTTTTGCTAACATTCAATCCTTTTACATTCCAGGATCCAATTTTAGTCTGCATCTTTCCTGGTTAACTTTAGGATAGGTACTTGTTTCCTATGTTTTCCCCCTCTACCGGCTTCTGAGCCTTAACTATCCTAAGTACTGACTCTTCTTTTTCGAGGGTCCTTTCTTACTCTCTTCCCTTCCTTTCCCTCGTAAAGTCCCTTTTTTCCTCTTTTTGATCTGTCCCCTGATCTATTTCTTCTTCATTACCTTCCTCATTTAGCTTTCTAAGAAAAACTTTGGCCTTGTCGATTGTGTTAACTAAGTGTCTTCTCTTTTATATATTAGATTAATGCCCTCCAGCCTTTCCCATCTGTAATTTATGTTATTTCTTTGAAGCACACTCATCAAAAATTTATAATCCTGTCTCTTTTTTAATACTTGGGATGGTAAATCTTTATAAATCTCAATATCCTGTCCGTCTATATTTAGTTGTTCTTTGTAG
>NW_024846073.1:0-1029 GCF_019175285.1 Sceloporus undulatus
AAAGATAGAACTTGAAACTCTATGATTTGCACAACATTGACCCTTTCTTCTCCCTTCAGCCCTCAGCTCCATTCCCAGCCATAAAAACAGAGGCAAACACACACACACACACACATATACATATACACACTGAGAGAGACAGAGCTATATGTACAAAGCAGAGCCTTCCTGGCCTTTCCCTCCTGAGTGCAGCTGCATAAAAGGACTGCTGAAGCAGGGGTTGGGGGATCTGGGACCTGACTCAGACACCTTCCTCCCAGAACCCATTATTAGAGCCTACCACAGCTCACTATGATGCCTTAAATGACTATTTCACAGATGAAATCACTCAGATAAGACCTGACTTGGATGCCAGCATTATTGAAGAGGCCATAGGTCAGGTGTCTAGTGACTCTGTGAATGAGATCATACTGGATCACTTTGAATGTGTGAGTACTAAGGATGTGGACAAGCTCCCTGGAAGTGTGAAGAAGACAACTTTCCCTCTGGACCCTTGCCTTCATGGCTGGTCATCCAAGGAGGAGATGCACTTAGGACTCACCTGAGATATATCATAGATGCATCTCTTAGGGAGGGCTATTTTCCATCTTGCTTAAAAGAAGCAATGGCCTGTTACAGACTGCCAAAATAAAGCTGCTTCGGGTCTCTTTGGAGGTATGCTGTTTAAATGATGCAAGAGTTTGGAGGTCGCGCCAAAGCCACACTCCATTCCTAAGCACTGTAGTGCAGCTTTGGTGCAGCTTCCGGATTCTTAGGATGCATCCATCATTTAAACAGCATACCTCCAAAGAGACCCGAAGCAGCTTTATTTTGGCAGTCTGTAACAGGCCACTGTTACGGCTGTTTATGGGAAAGCCTTCCCTAGATCCCATGAACATGAACAATTACAGACCGGTCTCCCAACTTCCATTTCTTTTCTTTTTTTAATTGATTTTTATTGGTTTAAAACCTCAACATAATAACATAACAAGATAATCATATACCAAAAGGGAAAAAAAGAAATACAACTCATGTAAGGTGGAAAAGAAA
>NW_024846074.1:0-1029 GCF_019175285.1 Sceloporus undulatus
TAACATTAGCAATCAATCAGTTATTAATACTTAGACCAAAGGCCATTTGCGTACAAAATGTTAAAATACAATACAGCTGTAGAAACAGCATAATAAAGTACAACACAAGTAAATTACATAATAATCTTGCATGTAAAAGGTTTAAAATTCAATTTGGTTAAACTATAGACAACAAAACTATAATTAAATGAGGGCGTCTTCAAAGCAATGAACAGCAATATTGGCAATATATCTAGCCCCAATCTTCATTGCTGCCAGGGAAAAAGGAGAAACCTTAAGAGTTAAAATCAGACAGGAAATTAAAAAAGAAAAACGCTTTCTGAAAGAATAGTAGAATCCAAAGGAGGCAGAATAGATCGCCCCAAAATTGCTTCTCCTTCTTTGTCTTCACAGCTAGCGCTCATTGACTCCATTATGTTCCAGTGCCTGTGTCTTCTATGTATTAAAAGTGCCAACTTAGAAGTTGGCCTCATAACAGCAGAAGTGTCAGGGGAAGTCGTATTATCGCTTATAAACTCAATGGGTATTATTTGAAAGTTGGTCAAAAAACCCCTTCATTTTCACCAACGGAAGAGGAATTGGAGACGGTTCAAATGTTAGCACAATACTCTTATGTGCAGATATACTGGGAAGCCACTCCACAGCAAGCATATCAATGCTATAGGGGTGTCTGTGTAGAGGTTGGCTTACAGAAAGTCTAATAGCTCTATAGGAATTCCATCTGCCATTGCTTGATGAATCCTAGGCCATTTGCAGCATGGCTTGGTGGGCTTGCAGAGTCCTCTTGCGTTTTCCTTTCCCAGCTCCTTTGAAAAAGCTGCTGAACTGCTCCTAGAGTCATGGATTCTGTTCTCTTTGCAGCCCAGCTTTCCTTCCTTTCTGGGTCCTGTGCTGCTGGATTGACACAAGCTTTCTTTTAGAGCTGTAGCTTTTGGTATAAAGTTATCAAAGGGGAGTTTAAGGCGCTTCAGTTGATTCCCAGTTTTTTGTCTAAGAGTTCATACACTGAGATAACAATATGGGCTGTAG
>NW_024846075.1:0-1029 GCF_019175285.1 Sceloporus undulatus
CCTGGGTCAACAGTTTGATGCAGCAGCTAAAAAGGCCAATGTGATTCTAGGCTACATAAATATGGGTATAGTGTTATGGCAGGGGGTTGGACTGGATGGCCTTTCTAGTTTCTTTCAACTCTTTGATTCTATGTTGTAGATTAAGGGAAGTAATAGTGCAATTCTGTTCTACTTTGGTCAGACCCTCACTTGGAAAACTGTGTCCATTTCTGATCACCACAATTCAAAAAGGATGTTGAGAAGCTGGAGTGTATCCAAAGGAGAGCAATAAAAATGGTGTTGGTTTGGAAGCCATCAAGCCCTATGAGGAGTGGTTTAGGGATCTGGGAATGTTTAGCCTGGAGAACAGAAGGTTAAGAGTGGATAGCCCTGTTCAAATATTTTAAGAGATACTGAGGATGAAGCAAGCTTCCTTTCTGCTGCTCTAGAGCAAAGGACATAGAACAATGGAAGCAAGCCACAGGAAAAGCAGTTCCACTTAAACATTAGGAGGAACTTCCTGACAGTAAGAGCTATTCAACAGTGGAATATACTCCCTCAGAGCATGGTGGCTTCTCATTATTGTTGTTGTTATCATTGTTATTAACTTCCAAAGCGCTCCTTCTTTGAAGGACTATAAAGTTCTGTAAATAAAGGCTAGGTGGCCATCTGCTGATGATGCTTTCAATGTGTATTCCTGCATGGCAAGGGGTTGAACCAGATGGTCCTTGTTATCTGTTTAAAGTCTTTGATTCTATAATTCAAAAGTGGAATCATAGTGTCATGATAATGTAGAATGAAAGGGCACTCAATCTTCATAGAAAGGGCAATGAATTCAGCTTCCTTACCCACAGAGGCCACATTCTCGTAATTCTCCATCATCACATCCTTGTACATAAGTCTCTGCTTCTTCGTCAGCAGTTTCCATTCCTCCTCAGTGAAATATACAGCCACATCTGCAAAGGTCACCTGCAATAGAAAATAGCCCTTATCCAGAGAATGACTGATAAAAGGGGAAGGAGAAGCACATGATGCATCCCAAAAATTATT
>NW_024846076.1:0-1029 GCF_019175285.1 Sceloporus undulatus
AAGGTATGCGCCGGGAGCTCAGCAGCCTCCCCTTCCTTCCTTCCCTCTTTTCTTCCTTTAAGGAGATCGCAATGGAGGCCAAGGTGCAGAGCTGGACTCAGGAGGGAAAGCCAGGAAAGGAAGGCTCTAGTTTTGAAATATAGCTGTCTCTGTGCATCCTGTATGTTTGTGTGTTTCTGTGCACGTATGTGTGTGTGTGCCCCATCTGTTCTTATGGCTGGGAATGGAGCTGAGGACTGAGGAGAGAAGAAAGGGTCAATTTTGTGCAAATTCAGAACTTCTGTGCATCAAAGAGTCCAATGTGTTGAAATAGCAAAGAACTTTATTGAGAACACACAGAAACCCAGTGTTTAAGCCAGAACTGCCCACTCCAATCCAAACAATACACTAAAACCTCAAACGTTCAACATCACCCTCTTACAAACCTAGCCTCGCCCCCAATTCCCACAGTCTATGCCCCACAGGTAACAAGGCCCCTTTGCCATTCCCACAAACTAGCCCTTTCTGTTAATACCCCAAAACTTTCTTCAGACAATATCTCAAACTTTGCAAAAGATATCATTCCCTTAACTGTTCTATCCAGCTGCAACAAATCCCACCCCTCATCTACCTAACCTATACCACAATCCACAATCCACGACAAAAATACAACCCAAAGCAATTACCTATACTATTAGCAATTAAAACCTAAACTTAACAAAATATGACTTTAAAACATAAACAGACATATGGACAGAGAAAGCTAATAAACAAAATCATAAGGGCTTTTTCTTATTACCACAGGATTAAAAATATATTCTTTGTATTACTTCTTGACAAATATGTTAGTTGATTACTGGGATTTCTGTAGCTTCTCTCCTGTGTGGCCTCTCTCATGTTTCACTTGGGCTGACTTGTCAGAAAAACCTTTCCCACAATGCTGGCATTTGTATGGCTTCTCTCCTGTGTGGCCTCTCTCATGTTTCACTTGGGCTGACTTGTCAGAAAAACCTTTCCCACAATGCTGGCATTTGTATGGCTTCTCTCCAG
>NW_024846077.1:0-1029 GCF_019175285.1 Sceloporus undulatus
TGTATTCCCAAAATAATATTTTGCCCCTCGACAGCCGACAGCATCCCTTTGGGGAAATGGTGTCCATTTTGCCACTGGTCTCTGAGCCATTGCATAGCCAAGGGAGGCATTTTACCCAAGAAGTCTCTCCAGAGTCTCAAAAGGCTGGAAGAGGGGCCAAAAAAAGCCAGGAAGCTTGGTCAGGGATGGGCTGAGGAGCATTTGGAGCCAAAAAGCATTTCTCTCCATGCTTCCTTCCCATAAAATCCTAGAACTGACAGTTTAAATTAGGATATTTAGAATCCTTAGAAAGTGGAGAGCAATAGTGCCTCACTAAACTACAAATTCCAAGATTTCACAGAAAGTTGCTATGACAATTAAATAATGTGTGAAAAGGATCTAGGAGCCTGGGCAGACCACAACTTGAACCTGGGTCAACAGTGTGATTCAGCAGCTAAAAAGGCCAATGTGATCCTAGGACACATCAATGCGAGTATAGTGTTATGGCAGGGGTTGGACTGGATGGCCCTTCTAGTTTCTTTCAACTCTATGATTCTATGTTATAGGTGAAGGGAAGTAATAGTGCAACTCTATTCTGCTTTGGTCAGACCCTTACTTGGAATACTATGTCCACTTCTGGTCACCATAATTCAAAACAGATGTTGAGAAGCTGGAGGGTATCCAAAGGAGAGCAATGAAAATTGTAAAGGGTCTGGAAACTATCAAGCCCTGTGAGGATTGGTTTAGGGATCTGGGAATGTTTAGCCTGGAGAAGAGAAGGTTAAGAGTGGATAGCCCTGTTCAAATATTTGAAGAGATACTGAGGATGGAGCAAGCTTCCTTTCTGCTGCTCTAGAGCAAAGGACACGGAAAAATGGACGCAAGCCACAGGAAAAGAGGTTCTACCTAAACATTAGGAGGAACTTCCTGACAGTAAGAGCTATTCAACAGTGGAATATACTCCCTCAGAGCATGGCGGTGTCTTTGGTCAGGTTAGAAATAATAATATTTCTAAAGTTCTCCTTCTTCGAAGGTCTTTAAAGGTCTTTG
>NW_024846078.1:0-1029 GCF_019175285.1 Sceloporus undulatus
TTCTCCCATATCCCCCAACAGTTCACAGATTGGAAAACAAGACACATACGGACAAGCAACCCAGAAGGCAGTGAAGATGGCCAAAGTTGTTTATGAGGAAGATCACACAAGCTAGGAAGGGCACAGCAGTTTGCTTTTACTTCAGCCTCCTAGGAAGGGCTCTATCCTGCCTCCTTCTTTCCTCTCCTCTCCCCACTTTTGAGTTGATGGGCTGCAAACTCAATTGCACTCAAGAACTGAAGTGAACTGAGAAAGGGGGAAAGTGGGAGGAGGAGAGAGCAACCAGGACATTTTTAAAAGCCCATGAAGAAATGGGGTGACAGAGGATTAACCAGGACTATCTCTGCCAAACTGGGACAGTATTTTATTTCCTCCCTTTCATAAATTGGCCCAGCAGTGACACAGATGAAGCTAATAGGATAGTGACTCACCAAAGAGCTGTTGTACTTCGACAGCCTCTTTCTGTTGGAGCCCAACTCCCTCTGCTTGGCCTCTGTGTCAGCCATCAGGTGGTCAAGGGGTCCTGGTGGCCCTGCACTTGGTCACTTCCAGAAAGAGAGGCCCCAAAGCCGCGTACAAGGAGGCCTAGATGACGTTCCTGAGAAAATGGACCAGGGTTAGGATTGCCTTGGCAAGAAACCCTGCAAAACTCAAAGACACAGAGAACAGCATCCTGATGGTGACATATGCAGGTGACATATGCCTCCTTTGGGCCGATGCAGAGGTGGGCATCCCCTTCCTTCCTCTGCACCAAACAAAGTCCCCTGGACTTAGCATAGATTCACTGCAGCTCCCCTACACAACAGATACTCCATGCCTTATTAGAGTGGCAGGGATTAGGGGATGTGAAAGGAGTACATCATAAATAAATAAATAAATAAATCATCTGCTGAATGCTTCAGAGTTCCCCAGTACTTTTCCCTTTCATCAGCCCCTTTCCCAAGAAGGCTGCATCTGCACTATAGAAACAAGGCACTTTGACACCGCTTTAACCGCTCAGTGCTATGGAATCCTGGGATTTTGCCTTTG
>NW_024846079.1:0-1029 GCF_019175285.1 Sceloporus undulatus
CCCATGCAATTGCCATTCTGCATTAGGAGAGACCATCATTTCAGTGGAGAAAGACACTAAGTTGAGAAGCTTGACAGGCTTGTCTATTACAGAAAATGTCATCCCAAACTTCCTCAGCAGCCACCTATCCCCCACTATTTAAAAATTAAGAGGAAGATCATACATGCTTTTTAAAAAGGATGAGTGGCCCATTTATAATGATCAAGAAGACACTGATAGAGTGTGCACTTAGTTTAAAGATAGCAGAACTGCTGACATCTAAAATCACATTATTGCTAATTAAATCCAACAGTTCTGCCTAGCTGCTCTGGAAGTTTCACCCAAAAATAGACTGACTGCAACATAAGTTGGGTTTTCTGTGTTCCCTATAAAGAATCACAGTGTTTGTTGGTGTTGTACCACATCCACACTCACATCGAGTACCATGCAAAGAGCAGTGCAGAAAGCAGTCGAGTGCTGTGCCAAGGGTAATGAAGGCTACATCCAGACTGCAGAAATAATCCAGTATGACACCACTTTAACTGTCATGGCTCAATGCTATGGATTAATGGAAACTGTAGTATTGTGAGACATTTAGTCTTCTCTGTCTGAGAGCTTTAGTGCCACAATAAACTACAAATTCCAAGATTCCATAGCATTCAGTCATGGCAGTTAAAAGTGGTATCGAACTCGATTATTTTTGCAGTCTGAATACAATGTAAGGGGCTGGACAGATGTGTAGAAAGGGGTGGTGAGAGGCCACCCCTTTCTGCCCCAGTTGAAGGCCACAGCAACTAAATGCTGTGGACTCTGGCAGGCCTAAAAAGAACACACTCCTGGCAGATTCTTTTTAGGCCATGCACGGGGCGCCACTGGCCATGACAACATCCACACGGCGTGGCACTATTTGTCATCGTGGTCTACCCCATCTGTGTGGGGGCACACCAAGATGGTGCCTGGGGTGCACAGTAGGGTTGCTGAGCGTATAAACGCTCAGCCCCCGCACACCCCTAGTTTGAGCCCAGGCCAGTGCAAAGAGCCCGTCTGTTG
>NW_024846080.1:0-366 GCF_019175285.1 Sceloporus undulatus
GGGATGCCAGTTGCGGCAGCAGATGCATGCATAATGGGAGCCCCTATTGAAGTTGTTCGGGACATGGGAAGGTATGGCGGTAGGAAAGTGGACTCGTATCAATATGGAAGGCGAGATCGATGTGTCATATCTATCTCCCCTTCCTTCCACTTTCCTAACCAAAGAGGCCTGAGGGTCAGCCCAGTCGTACCACAAACCCAGTCTCTGCTCCTGTGCAACGCCAGGTCCATAAAAAATAAGAGCCACATCATATACGATCTTATTCAGGATAACAACTGCGACCTGGCGTGCATTACTGAGAACCCGGCTGGGAGGGCCTGGGCCCACACTGCCTCACTCTCAGGCCCAAGCCAGGTCTCAGTAATG
>NW_024846080.1:466-1029 GCF_019175285.1 Sceloporus undulatus
GCGTAGTGCTGGCGTACCTTGTTAGAGTAGATACAGGAATTAATCACTTGCCAATTGTCTTGGCTTGAGCAGGTGTTTTGCAGTTGGGGCAGCGGGGCTAGTTTATGGTTTTTAAGGGAATGACGCTTCCTTTCGTCTCCCTTTGTTTTGGGGTTTTCTTTTTGTCGTTGATGGGGTTGGGGGTGGATATGGGATGAGGGATGCCAGTTGCGGCAGCAGATGCATGCATAATGGGAGCCCCTATTGAAGTTGTTCGGGACATGGGAAGGTATGGCGGTAGGAAAGTGGACTCGTATCAATATGGAAGGCGAGATCGATGTGTCATATCTATCTCCCCTTCCTTCCACTTTCCTAACCAAAGAGGCCTGAGGGTCAGCCCAGTCGTACCACAAACCCAGTCTCTGCTCCTGTGCAACGCCAGGTCCATAAAAAATAAGAGCCACATCATATACGATCTTATTCAGGATAACAACTGCGACCTGGCGTGCATTACTGAGAACCCGGCTGGGAGGGCCTGGGCCCACACTGCCTCACTCTCAGGCCCAAGCCAGGTCTCAGTAATG
>NW_024846081.1:0-626 GCF_019175285.1 Sceloporus undulatus
AATGGGTGTGTGTCTGTTATAGAAAGCAGGAGCGGATGTGAAAAACAGAAAGGCAGGAAAGAGATGGTGAAGGTGAAATACTGAAGCAGTGCAGATGGGCAAGAAGGAAGGTTGGAGAGCGGAGGAAAAAAGGGAAGGGCATCAGGCTTAAGAGGGGGATGAAATGCACAGATATAGGATGGGGGACACCTGGCTGAATGAAACTATGTGCGAAAGGGATCTAGGAGTCCAAGTAATCCACAAGTTGAACATGAGTCAACAGTGTGATGCAGCAGCTAACAAGGTCAATGTGATTTTAAGTTCCATCAATAGAAGTATAGTGTCAGGATCAAGGGAAGTAATAGTGCCATGGTATTCTGCTTTGGTCAGGCCTCACCTGGAATATTGTGTCCAGTTCTGGGCACCACAATTCAAAAAGGATGTGGAGAAACTGGAGCATGTCCAAAGGAGGGCGACTAAAATGGTGCAGGATTTGGAAACTATGAGGAACGACTTGGGTAACTAGGGACGTTTAGCCTGGAGAAGAGAAGGTTAAGGGGTGATATGATAGCCCTGTTTAAATATTTGAAGGAATGTCAAGCTTGTTTTCTGCTGCTCCAAAGACTAGAACACGGAACAATGGATGC
>NW_024846081.1:726-1029 GCF_019175285.1 Sceloporus undulatus
GCCAGGATTTCCTAGCTCTGTGCGGAGAGAAAGGGACCTCTGGGAAGAGCCAGGAGAGGGGCCTTGGGGATTGGGAGGCAGCCACCAACCTCACAGATTATACTGATGATAATAATAATAATAATAATAATAATAATAATAATAATAATAAGTTTTATTTATATTTACCCGCCTCTCTCAATGGAGCGAGGTGGTATTACAACCGTAAAATAGTCACAAAACAACAATAGCACCCAATTTACACACAGTAAAACAACAAGTCACCTAAAACTCAATTCAGGACAAATAAAAACATAGTTTAAA
>NW_024846082.1:0-1029 GCF_019175285.1 Sceloporus undulatus
CTCCAATGGAGACCCAGGAACAAGAAGAGTTCTTGGGGAACCCAGTGGTTCTGGAGATCCCGGTGGTGGAGGAGCAGGTGCCTTCTTCAGAGGAACTAGGGCCAAGCCCAGGACTGGGAACCCTCCTGAAGCTCACACCATCCAGGCCACCACTGGAGGATTTGGGTTTCCGGCCCCAGACTGGGGAAAGGAAGACCATCGGGGGGGCAGAGCGACAGCCTGGGACCTGGCAGTGGGGGAGTCGCTTGATAGCTGCCCCAGCAAAGAAGAACCCTAGGTAGACATTTATCGAATGGAGGAAGACATAAAGGAAATAAAGGACCATATGAAGTGGATGGTGTCCAAATTAAAGATGTAAGACAAATGTGTGAGTTCTAACTTAAACCCAGAGCTGAAGAACCAAAGAACCAAGGAATGGTGTTTTAAAACAAGCTAAAAAACTAAACAAGATGGTTCCGCGCAGAGCATTGATGTGAAGGAGGGATTTGGCAACTGAGACGAGGAAAGGCTGAGGAATTTGGAAGCTGAAGTGGGGAGATGTTCAGGTGTGTCGAACTATGACTGGGAAGGTGTTTTTCTCCTGAGTTGCAATAAAGAGGAACTGACAGGACAACGGACTGATTTGAACAGAACGACCTGCCTTTGAACAGCTGTCTCCTCCCGAAAAGAAGAAGTTGAGTAATGAGCTGCAATATTGCAAGACTTCAGCAGCCAAAAGCCAGAGAGAAGAAATGTATAAGGATCCTTGGCTTTCACCCTAATTTTGTTGGCACCAACCGCGCGGCAACGATGTCATCCCCAGCCTTTGAGGACAACTGATCAATGTCCGGCGGAAGGAAAGTGTGTGTGAGTATTGTATGGATGTGTGAGTGAAAGAAAGAGCTCTTGATAATCAATGTCTGTATTATTTTTTTGTGATTTAATAAATGTTGCATGTAAAGTGTTCAAACCCAAATTTGGTGTCTCACTATCTGTGTTAGCCCTGTTCTGAATAAGTCCACAGAAAGAGACATTTTCATTCCACTCTCT
>NW_024846083.1:0-1029 GCF_019175285.1 Sceloporus undulatus
TTGCCAGGACCTGTGCTGGACTCTCAGGGCATAGATGGCTTCATAATGATGCTGTCTGACTATCTAAGAATGACATGCTGGAGAACACATCATGCATCTGAGGAAGGGAGCCTAATTTCCAGAAGAAATAAGAAATCCTTTGTTCTGGCAGTGAATCTCTTCTTTGCATTTTAGGGAAACTTTGTCAAGAACCTACAGATGCATCATGGCATTTATACTTGGCCTGATGGCAGCATCTATGAAGGTGAGGTGAAGAATGGGATCAGGCATGGCTTTGGCATGTAGAAGTGTGGCACCTATCCTGTTTCGTATATTGGCCAGTGGGTTGAAGGCAAGAGGCATGGCAAGGTAATGAAAACATGGAAGTATCACCTGGATTTCTGGCATCTAGGCAGGAAGTTCTCCTCTGTGGCGGAAAGGGCTGCAGAATCCAGACTTAACATAAAGATGCGCATTATTGCCTGAAATGGATTTCAACATGTGGAAAAGTGACTGACAGTCGTTCTCCTTTTCCTCTGAGAAATGTCTATCTCGTAGTTGGTGTCAAAATCCACAATGAAATGTCTTCTAATCGCATCTTTCTATATTGTTGGAGCCCCTCTTTATCTTGCAATGGGTGGAAATTGGTATTAAAAGAGGTTTTTGAAATTTCGCTAAACATTATTTGCACTGACTCAAATGTGCTATTTGTATCATCCAAGTTTCTAATCCAAACCTAAAGTTAATTTAGGGGTTTCAGTCATAATTCTACATTTGATCTGTGTGTAAAATGCTCAGGTGTTGAAAGTATGCCTATAATTTTGATTTTCAGGGCACCATTTACTACAACAGGGAAGGTTCTTCTTGGTATGAAGGTGACTTTGTGTACAATGTAAAAAGGGGATGCGGAATAAGATGGTAAGTTTTCCAGTTTGTCTGGTTCAACAAGAATTTGAAGGTGCTTCTATGGGGTCCCCAGCTCACCGTCACCAAAGGGACCCCTCAGAGGTCCAGAGTTTCTCCCACAAAACAAGACATCTACTAGAAAGT
>NW_024846084.1:0-1029 GCF_019175285.1 Sceloporus undulatus
AGAGGTGATATGATAGCCCTGTTTAAATATTTGAAGGGATGTCATATTGAGGAGGGAACAAGCTTGTTTTCTGCTGCTCCAGAGAACAGGACCTGGAACAATGGATCCAAGCTGCAGGAAAAGAGATTCCACCTCAACATTAGGAGGAACTTCCTGACAGTAAGGGCTGTTCGACAGTGGAACTCCCTCGGAGTGTAGTGGAGTCTCCTTCCTTTAAGCAGAGGCTAGATGGCCATCTATTGGGGATGCTTTGATTTGGATTTCCTGCATGGCAGGGGGTTAGACTGGATGGCCCGTGCGGTCTCTTCCAACTCTATGATTCTGATTCTATGAGCAAGGACCCTGGAAATTTTCTCATTTTCATCCCTTTTTTCTTCACGTTGTGAACAAACAAACGGACATTTATTTCCAATTGCTCAGCGTAGCTCAAACACAAGAGGTTACCCCATGGTAGAGTATAACTACTATATATACTTGACTATAAGTCAACCTTATAGGGCCAAAATTATGGATTTTGATATGACCCGTGGGTAAGTCAAGGGTAAAACTGTAATGAAAGATGTAAGGTTGAAGCAAAGGAAAACAATGCCAAAGAACTCACAAAATTACAACAGGCATAACTATTTGTACTCATACTAAAGGCTGAAAAGATGAGCAGGGACGTAGCCGTTCTTGGGGTCCGGACCCCCCCCTTCTGTTAGATAAAATGAATGGTGCATGCTGCTGCGCCACTACACCCAAGCCTCATTATAATAGTGGCACTTAGTCTGGACCCCCCCTTCCCAAAATCCTGGCTACATCCCTGAGATGAGAGTGTAGAAGGGGTCAATGCTTCCAGGAAAGATTAAACTCTTGCCTTTCACCACCGGATCGGTATAGGTAGTAGCTAAGTAGATAGATAGATAGATCGATAGATCGATAGATCGATAGATCGATAGATAGATAGATAGATAGATAGATAGATAGATAGATAGATAGATATACATGAGTTCAAATACAGTAGTTACATTGACCCGTGGATAAGTCAAC
>NW_024846085.1:0-1029 GCF_019175285.1 Sceloporus undulatus
TACAGGTAATTTTGCCTTGGTTTACTTTGTTATGTTTTTTAAATGTTAAGATGTTTGTAATCGTATTGTAATCAGCTATCATATACTGGCCTATTACCATAATAAAACATTTACTTACTTACTAGGAGACACATAAATCAAATAATTATTTCAAGGTGTGGGTGGTTTCAGGGTTGGACTAGGATGCTGGTGGCCAGAATTCAAATCCAGTTTGGCCATGGAAACCCACTGAGTTCCTCTCAGCCTGAGAGGATGGCCGTGCCAAACCCAGTCTGAACAAATCTTGCTAAGAAAATCCCATGATACCTTTGCCTTAGGGTTGCCATAAGTCAGAAACACTTTGAAGGCACACAACAACAACAATAACAAACAAGGTGACACATAAATAAAATATTTATTTCGGTAGGCATGTGTGTAGAAACCACTATTTCTGAACTCTCCAGGTGCCTGTTCCCAGGAGAAGTAAACCTAAGCTTGCAGCTGAGACGCACCATCCTAACCCCAGACAGAGCCAGACAGAGCCAGATAGAGCCAGACAGAGTCAGATAGAGCCAGACAGAGCCAGAAAGAGCCAGACAGAGCCAGACAGATTCTTGAAATGCCACTACAAGGTTAATAACGGCCTTCCAGTAAACCAGAATGTGTTGGAATGGTCCAGAGGTGTCATAAGAGAATTTCAAACTAAACAGAAACTTAAGAAGAAATATCATAAAGAATTTAGGACCAAGGGGTCAGTGGTGGACATTGAAGACTGGGCCAAAGCCAAGGCCCCTCAAGCCTCAGTGGTCATGGGGGGCTTGAGGCACAGTGAGCAGGACCCAGTCAGGAGATACCCCAGAGCAATGCTGAGAGTGATGGAGGATTTCTGTAGGGACTTATACGCAGGGGAAGAAATAGGAAAGAAGAAAATAAAGGCTTTCTTGAATCACGTGCCCCAAAATATCCTAGAGAAGATGTACCCAGGGTTGACTCAAACAGACAGGGATGAATTGGTGGCCCCTGTGACAGAGAAAGAAGTCCAGGAGGTCA
>NW_024846086.1:0-1029 GCF_019175285.1 Sceloporus undulatus
AGGGAAGAGGCGCGGGGGCCGCTGGAACGGCGGCGATCGCCGCGATTCTAGCGGCCCCGCGCCTGTTCCCTTCTTGGGATGCAGCTTATGCTGGCTCCCAAGCCAGGAGGAGGAGGAGGAAAAAAGCATCCCCATTTACTTAGATGGCAATCCAGCCTCTTTGACAGCCGCTGGAACTGGTCCCTCCCCCCCCCAGAATACATATTCACACACTCACACACACACACACGTAGAACCGGGCATTGCTAATTTGTTGCAAGGGAAGGTCATGGTAACGTTAAAACCAAGCAGGAATGTAGAGAGGAAACAGAGAGAAATGTAGAGAGGGCACGTTGTATCGCGATTGTTAATGTGCATGAGCTGGCTCTCCAGCTGTTTACCGGGCTGTCATGACGTGACCTCCCCTTTCACCCCGGAGGCGTTTAAGGTCGCAACCCATGCAGGGCACCACTGAGCATGTGCGAGGGGGCCGATACGAATCGGCCAATCCTCATGTTGAGCACCGGTGTGACCAAACATTCTGCACTGAATGCACTTCGCGCGAATGCGTATTGGCCAATTTGAATCATGCCAATTCGGAGGGGCTCCAAGGTATGATGGTATTGTGCGAAATAACGTGAATTCGAACCGCCCAGTGCTGAAGACCCCCCAGTTCCAGACTCATCTGATAAGGGCCACTGCTCCAAGTCCGCAGAGTTGAAATGTGCGGACTTGGAAATCTGCGGAGGGTGACCACTATGCTCCTCATGCACACCCCCCATTCAAGCCTATGGGCTTGAATATGCACGAGATTTCAAACTCATGGGTGGGGGGGGGGGGAGTCCTGCATGGATCTCCTCATAGGAGAATACTTGCTCATAGTGAAACAATACTTGTCCATAGAGAGTCATTGGTGAATACTTGCCTATAGAGAAATCATACTGACCCATAGGGAATAATTGGAGAATACCTGCCCATAGAGAATCATTGGGGAATACCTGCACATAAAAATCACTGGGGAATACTTGCCCATAGAGAATCATTAGGGAA
>NW_024846087.1:0-1029 GCF_019175285.1 Sceloporus undulatus
GGCAGTCTCCCATCCAAATATTAACCAGGGTGAACTCTGTTTAGCTTTCAAGATCATTTGGGATCTGGTATTTAGGAGAATTCTAAATATCCCCCTCTCCAAACCACAAAACCCAGGTTTTCATAATATGCAGCCACTGTAGTCAAAGTGAAATCATAGTGCTAGAACTAGATGCTCTTTTGATTGGCCATGATGTAAAGACTCTTGACACAAACATACTGGTCAAAATTCATTTGGATTAATGCATAATCTAAAGTTACAAATTTGTAACTGTTTAACATTCACAATCCCTACATATTCCCTAGTTTAGGGATACATAGGGACTGTAAAAGTTGCACTATCCCCATTTACTGGGAAGCAGCCATGGCAAACAATGGGGGTTTGTTTATCTCTTGACTGGAAGCAGAAGAGTGATGTTCTGTCCAGGAAAGCTGCCAGCAACACTGACTGTAGCTGATAACAGAGCCTTTAGTTTAGTGGAAGTAAAGCAGACCCTGCAAAGAAGCAGTCCGAGGGCAGGTCAAGAATACGAGCCAAAGTCAGGATTCCAGAGATTCCAACGTTCCGAAAGTCAAGCCGAAGTCAGGATACCAGGAAACAGCGTAGTCAAACAGTCCAGGGTCAAAACAGCCAAGAGATAACGAAGTCCGGTCCGAGGTCAAGGCAACAGAGAATCTAGATACTAGGAGCCAGTGCTAGCAGCAATCACGCCGAGGGATCATGCATTAAACTCTAGCAACCAGCATTAGTCTCTCTCCCACTTAAGTAAGGGAAACTCTCCCTCGTGCCACCTGAGGCTGGTTGGCTAATTGCCTCTCGGCAATCCTCTGTGATCTGCATCTGCAAGAACTCTCGGCTCTTCTCTCTTTGTAAGAAGGCACCTGCAGGCAAGCTTCGTCTCCAGATTCACCACTAGGCTGTGGTACTGAAGGAAGCCTCTCTTTGGCACTAGGACCTGGTTGAACTTCCTCCTCTGGGGCTGGAGGATCACAGCTGGGACCTGGCAGGGCAGGAACAGCACCTGGCGTT
>NW_024846088.1:0-1029 GCF_019175285.1 Sceloporus undulatus
GTTTATTTGTATAGCACCATAGGCTTTACATAGCGCTTTACAAAGGAGAGAAAACAACAATCCAAAATAGAAACAAAAGCCTGCCTACGACACACAGTGTAAAACCACAAGATTATAAAATTAATAAAATGTTACTACAGTATAACAAAGGTAAAACAATACTATAAAAGTGTAAATTAGTAAAAAAATATGTCATGAACTATACAGTCGTAAAATCAAGAGGAGAGTTGGAAGGCATCGCCGCCTCCCACACCGTCCAGCTCCAAATCAGTGCAAGGAGCAGCCCATGTTCTTTCTTTCCAGAAATACGTTTATTTCTGATTTACTTGCCATACTGTCCTGCTAAGTTCCAGACTGAGAGAAGGTGAAAGAGCCAGATCGCTTGGAACAGAAATCCAAAGAATTTGCACTCCAGGCATGCAGAGAGGTGAAATTCCAAACACTAAATTGCCATCAGGCCAGTCAAAAAGGCACAAAAATCTGAAGCTTTCCAGACCTCAAAGGATATTGAGGGATAATGTTACTAACCTTCCTGGTGAAGCTGCTGAAAGTAAATGCACTCTAGGTTTATTGCTTCATCGTGGTGCATGAGACACTTGAGAGCGTTTGCGAGAGCTGTTCTTCCAAAAGGGACCACAGATGTAAAGCTGCCATAGGAGAAAATCTAATACCCTCCAAAAGCTGTTGCTTTTCAGTTCAGCACCAGGTTGTCTAGCCCAATCCTGCTCAAAGTGGTGGTCTATCAACCAATGCTGAGTAGATTTCCAGGAGAGGAACAAAAAGATGTAGTTAGTGGTCACAGACGTGGTACTGGTCCCTAGCACATCAGGACTAAGTAAGTTAACTTAAGAAGCACTAGTTAGCCAGTTATGTGGGATGATGGGAGTAGTAGTTACTCAACATTCAAAGTCCACGAGTTTCCTATCTCTGTTGGAGAAGATGCTGCATTGTGGTGTTGGAACATTATTAAGATATTATTATTATTATTATTATTATTATTATTATTATTATTATTATTATTATTATTAT
>NW_024846089.1:0-1029 GCF_019175285.1 Sceloporus undulatus
AGCACAGGAGGAGGGATCGGGAACACACACACACACACACACACACAAACCCAACAACCCCAAAGCAAGTCTTTCCGTTGATTCTGGAGCTTTTGCAGTTTCTGCACTTAAATTTCTGTTTTGGTGCCAATCCAACCGGGTTAATTGTTGGGTCGCTGGTCAGGCAGAACCCTATGGGTCCAACAAAAAGCCCCATGGTATATCAGGAGAGAGGTGGCCTGGAAGTCTAAAAAAATAGCATTTAATGAAATAATAATAATAATAATATTGAGAAGGAGGAGGAGGAGGAGGTGAAGAAGAAGATTGCAACTAGTCTTGTTCATTTATCAATTTCTTTATCAATGACTTGGATGAAGGAATAGAGGGAAGGCTTATCAAATTTGCAGATGACACCAAATTAGGAGGAGTAGCTAATACCCCAGAGGACAGGATCAACATTCAAAATCATCTGAATAGACTAGAAAGCTGGGCCAAAGCTAACAAAATGAAATTCAACTCAGAGAAATGTAAGGTACTGCACTTAGGTATTAAAAATGAAATGCATAGTTATAAGATGGGAGGATCCGTGTTCTGTTTCATGATGGAGTAATGATGGAGGGAAACCAACCGCAGGCCCACCAAAATGGCGAAGGGTATGGAAATCATGCCTTATGAGGAAAGACTTAGGGAGCTGGGGATGTTTAGCCTAGGGAAGAGACGGTTAAGAGGTGATATGAAAGCCCTGTTTAAATACTTGAAGGCATGTCATATTGAGGAGGGAGCAAGCTTGTTTTCTGGTGCTCCAGAGAATAGAAGACAATGGAGCAATGGATGGAAGCTACAGGAAAAGAGATTCCAGCATAAGATTAGGAGGAACCTTTTGACAGTAAGGGCTGTTTGACAGTGGAAGACACTGCTGCCTTGGAGATTGGTGGCGTCTCCTTCTTTAAAGGTTTTTAAACAGAGGCTGGATGGCTATCTATCCCAGGGACGGCTTGGGTGTTTTCTTCCTGCATGGCGGAAGGGGTTGCTTCGGATGGCCCTTTAGGT
>NW_024846090.1:0-1029 GCF_019175285.1 Sceloporus undulatus
TTTAAACCTCTCCCTCATTTGACGATAAAGATACCAGTGACAATCTAGGCCAGATTCTTCAAGTTCTTCTTGTGTTTTGATCTCTAGTTTTCCTTGCGATTCTTTCAGTACATCCTTGTATCTTAACCAGTTAGTTTAATGAACACTTTTCCTCCCGAAAAGAGCCTCATGCGGCAAATGCCATAAAGGTATTTTTGGACATATTCTACACTTGTTTTTCTCCAGATCTTCAATAGAGCTTTTCTTATGAAATGATTTGTGCTTTCTTTATCAACTTTCTCTTTACTGTAAATTAGGTATCCATGCCACCCAAATCTTAAATGTTCTCCCTCCAGACATAACAACTGTTCATTCTCTAACAAAACCCATTCTCTAATCCAAACTAAACAATAAGCAGCATAATAAAGTTTTAAGTCTGGTAAACCCAGCCCTCCTCTACTTTTCTCATCACAAAGTATTTTCTTTTTTATCCTGGCTCTTTTTTTAATTCCAAATACATTTTGAGGTTTCCTTTTGCCATAGATTCAATGGATTTTCATTCTGGATGATGGGTATCGCTTGGAACAGAAACAGTATTTCAGGAAGGAAACTCATTTGGATCAGTGACATTTTTCCTAATAGTGATAAGTGTAATTTCCCCCATTTTTCTAGGTCTTTTCTGATTTCCTTCCATGTGTCTCATAGTTATTCTGAAATGGATATGAGTTTTTATTTGTTTAATTTACTGCTAGATATTTAACTTTCTTTCCCACTTTAAATCCATTAATTTCTTCCTGCATTTGTTCTTCCTTTCTCCCATGTTTTTTGTCATTGATGTTGTTTTGTCTCTCTTTACTTTTAGTCCTGAATCATATTCGAATTCACTATTACATCCATCAATTGTCTTGTGCTCTTTTCTGGGTTCTCCAGGGAATACAAATGTCGTCTGAGAAGACTCTCATTTTAAACTCAATGTAAATTAATTTTTCATCCATTGATCTTATTTTCTAATCTTATCCTATTATTCAGTGCTTCAAGGAGCAGAATGAA
>NW_024846091.1:0-1029 GCF_019175285.1 Sceloporus undulatus
CCCCCCAATCATAAAAACAGTGATCAACCCATAAAAAGAGATTAACAACCAAATTTAAAACTGTCCAATAAAAATACACTAAAATTTCGAGCAAATTGGCTCAAGAAATGAGGGTGGGGGATGGGGAAATAGTATCAATCAATCATGATATCAGAACAATAGAGGTATCATTAGAAAGGGGAGGCAAGTCTAATGGATCTAATCTAGTCTGGAAAGGCCTGCCAGAAGAGATCCATCTTAATAGCCTTTTTATTTATTGCTTTATTTAACTCAAATTTAATATTCATTTTCCATGTGCCCAGAAGATCTTTGGGAATGTGCAGAGTTAAGGCAAAACACTTTGTTTAGTACTGTCAGCAGAAGATACCACTGTTTTTCCATTTGGTTTCCAAGGACCATCTTGAAAACATCAATTTCCATTTCATTTATGAAACACTGAAGGCTGTCTTTTAAGGAATAGTGTGTGTAGCCTTTGAGCTTAGCCTAACAGACCACCAGTTCAGGACCATTCCTTACCAGGGATATTTTAAGATTCCACTAACGCCAATTCGTCAATCTGTTTTCTATCCTCCCTACCTATATTGGTGTTACTTACCATTCACCTTCATGCATAACCACTAGATAGCTAGGCTTGTAATTCAGTTTTAATGCACCCATCTATAGGTTTTTGTGAGCACACACTTCAGAGTGTTGACCTATCATTGTTATAGCATACATCACATCTCTGTATCATGCTTTGAAGTACAGTAACTGTGACTTAACATTGATAATTCAAGATACTTTAAAAACAAGAACATACTCCTTAAGTTTCACTTTTGGAAAACAAGCTGTACACACGTCATTTTCAAGTGATTTTCCTAAACAGCTTTAAAACATATTGTACTTACCAGCAGCTGCTCTTGTAAGTATTTTTCCATTTTGGAGGGTTAGATTCTCTTAAAGTATACAATATAGTGCCACCTGAAAGCATCTTGTTAGCGTTACCCAATCTGTTGCTTTGGGGCTGTTTATGATAGATTTTCCATGTAC
>NW_024846092.1:0-1029 GCF_019175285.1 Sceloporus undulatus
TAATAATAATAATAATAATAATAATAAGGTTGTCTGCAAACGCTTGTATTTTAAGTTCTCTTCCTTTTACTCTAATTCTGATTTCTTTATTTCTCCTAATATTGTTTAACAAATATTACAATATTATAATAAACAGGAGGGGGGAGACTGGCCCATTGTGACTTCAGTCTGATGCTCCTTACCTGAAGCATTGATACTGTCCCATTGTGACCTCAGTCTGATGCTCCTTACCTGAAGCATTGATAATGTCCCATTGTGATCTCAGACTGATGCTCCTTATCTGAAGGACTGACACTAACTCATTGTGACTTTGAGCTGATGTTCCTTCCCTGAAGGATTAAGATGGGCTTACAGACTACAGGCAGGTGTTCTTTACCTGAAGGATTGAGCCTGGCCCATAGCGACATCAGGATTATGATCCTTGCCTGAAGCATTAAGGCTGTCCCATTGAGATCTCAGCCTGAGGCACCTTTGCTGAAAGATTGTGACGGGACTATTATGAGTTCAGACTGATGCTCCTTGCCTGAAGGATTGAACTGGCCCATTGTGATCCTTACCTGAAGCACTGAGATTGTCACATTGTGATCTCAAAGCTATCCAGTCCAACCTCCTTCTGCCATGAAGGAAATCTCAATCAAAGCATATCTGACAGATGGCCATCCAGACTCTGTTTAAAGGCCTCCAAAGAAGGGGAATCCATCATTCTCCATTGAGGGAGTGTGTTCCACTGTCGAATAGCCCTTTCTGTCAGGAAGTTCCTCCTAATGTTGAGGTGGAATCTCTTTTCCTGGAGCTTGCATCCATTGCTCTGGATCCTTTTATCTGGAGCAGAAAACAAGTTTGCTCCTTCCTCAATATGACATTCCTTCAAATATTTAAACAGAGCTATCATATCACCTCTTAACCTTCTCTTCTCCAGGCTAAACATACCCAGCTCCCTGAGTCTTTCCTCATAGGGCATGGTTTCCAAATCCTGCACCATTTTAGTTGCCCTCCTTTGGACCCATGGCTCCAGTTTCTCAATGTCCT
>NW_024846093.1:0-1029 GCF_019175285.1 Sceloporus undulatus
ATCTCACTGTTGACCTATGTTCACATTGTGGTCTACCAGGACTCTTAGATCTCTTTGACATGTTGTTTAATTGTCATAGCAACTTTATGTGAAATCTTAGAATTTGTAGTTTAGTGAGGCACTATTGCTCTCCACTTTCTAAGGATCTTAAAATGTCAGTTCTAGGATTTTGTGGGTAGGAAGCATGGAGAGAAATGCTTTTTGGCTCCAAATGCTCCTCAGCCAATCCCTGACCAAGTTTCCTGGATTTTTGGACCCTCTTCCAGCCTTTTGAGACTCTGGAGAGGCTTCTTGGGTAAAATGCCTCCCTTGGCCCTGCAATGGCTCAGAGAACAGTGGTAAAATGGATACCACTTCCCCAAAGGGATGCTGTCGGATATTGAGCGGCAAAATATTATTTATACCACCAAAGGGAATACAATGTGGGATGGCCCTGAGATCCCCTGGGGGGCAATGTGATTCCCCCCCCATCTGCAACAGTGGTCCATCCCTGTCCTAGAGATGTCTTAAGGCTGTTTTAAGGCTGCTCTCTGGCACTTGACCTTCACCAAAATGGGAGTTCAGGTCAAAGCCCCCTTGCATTGCCTTTCCCAATGAGTTATTTGTATATTGATTATCCTGCCTTTCTCAAAATTGGGCCTCAAAGTGTATCTTTTATGCATCACACACATTCTGTGGGTTTGTTTCTGTTTGTGATAGAGAGATGGGGGAATGTAAAAAACAGAAAGGCAGGGAAGAGATGCTGAAGGTGAAATGCTGAAGCAGTGCAGATGGCAAGAGGGAAGGTTGGAGAGCGGAGGGAGAATGGGAAGGGGACCAGGCCTGTGGGAGCCAGGAGGGGAAGGCAGGAGCAAAGCCAGGATCAGTTAGCTCTGTGTGTAGAGGAAGGGACCTCTGGGAAGGGCCAGGAGAGAGGCCTTGGGGATTGGGAGGCAGCCACCAACCTGACAGATTTTAAGAACTGGATTGAGTGAACTGGTGAGAACCAGCTCAAATCCTTGTTTTCAGACATATTAAGGGGCTCCATTT
>NW_024846094.1:0-1029 GCF_019175285.1 Sceloporus undulatus
ACAGGTGTCTTTAGTCTAATACTCTCATATTATGTAGGCATCTTGTCAACACCCCCACCCCCCAATCCTTTTCAGGGGACTAAGACATTTGTTAGGTAATAAGGACAGATGAAAGTCTGCCTTAAAAGGTAAGGTATAGTCAACAGACACCTAGTTTATTGTCAAAACTTCGAATGTGTTGGCTCAGTGGAATTTTCCCATTATGTTAGCTTTGCAATGTGAATCAGAAGCCTTTGCAAACTATGGGGCAGTACAGACTGCCCCGAAACAGTGGGCAGGAGTCACCCATTTTAAATGTGGAAGGACGCCGCAGCCGCCAAACCACGTGGCGTCCCTCCGCAGTAAAAAGAACCATGTTCTTACATTTTCTTTTTGTGACACCGCCATGTTGCCATCGCCCGTATGGACTAGGGTTCGGGAGCATGTGGTTGCCGCGCACTCTGGAACCCTAGTTTTGGCTCCAGCATACCGCTTTTGGCCGATGTGTCTCAGGCCTATATTGGAGAATACAAGCTCAGGGCTGCCATTCTCTTTAGATTTTGTCAAGGTGAGACACAGAAATGCATTTCCTTCCAAAAATAAAGATGGATCCTTGATTTATCAGGCCTAGCCTTCTAATTTCTCTTAGTTACAAGGGAAGGAAAGTCCCCCTTCAGTGGGGGTTCCATATTGGGAAGGATGCTTAGAAATGTAGTGATAACACTAAGGCGGGTTATAGACCGCCCATTTGGGGCGGTCTGGACCCACCCCTTTCCCCGGAGTATCGGGGCTTCAGCGGTTACACTGGCAGCCGCTGAGGCCCCGATCCGCCGCTTTTCAGGCTGCGGGAAAGCAGCAAAACGCTGCTTCCCCGCAGCCTGAAAAGGGATGTCCTTGGGGCTTCAAGCCCCAAGGACACCCCGCGGCGGCGGGGAGGGGGAGAAAGGGGCCGCTTGGCCCCTTTCTCCCTTGCTTCGCTGGGCGCAGCCGTCTGAAGGCTGCGCCCAGCGAAGCAAAGCGGCACTGCGGACCAGGAAGGAGCTCCGAAAC
>NW_024846095.1:0-1029 GCF_019175285.1 Sceloporus undulatus
TGTCAGACACCATTAGATGGTCCAGAGACATCTACATTGAGCACATTACTGGCCATCGTCAGTATGAGGAACCAACTGCAGTTTTGGTAGAAAAGGAGCGGTGAAGTCTCAGTCTTCTTTTCTCCCCCCCCTTTTTTTCCCCTCCCCTTCTTTCCCTTCTCCTTCCCTTCTTTCTCTTTTATGGTATGCAACTGTTTGAATATATTAGTGATTGCCATTGGTGATTTAAAGCAAAGGGTATATATTTTGGTCTCCTTAGTATGTTCTATCTTATTTTAAAACTGTTTTAACAATTTAACACATCCTAGGAATGAAATTTGCTTATATCTAATTTCTCTATATACTATCATACTATTATGTATTTTTCTTTGCAATTGCATTCTTTGGACTTGATATATATTACCGATTGGTTTATGTTAAATTGTATCCTTAAATTATTTTCCCTTTTGTCCATCATTTTGTTTATAATGTGGTTAGTTGACTCTTGGGTACTGAGTGATTGACAGTTGAAGCTGCTATAAAACAGCTATTGTTCTTACAATTTTAGAAATAATGGTTAGGTTATATACCTCAGCAGAGCCTGAGTAGATTCTGTTCCATGTCACATTTGATCAGTTATGAGACTACAGTCAACAACATTTACAAGAAGTTTTAATTTTTGTGTATTCTGCAGGTCTTTCAATTGTACTTTTGGGAAATTATACTCAGTAATAAATCTATTTATTACTGTTAATTCATTTCCTGAGGTTTTCTGTGTCAGGCCTTATCATTGACCATACTGGTGGTTAGGATGATGATGATGATGGTGATGGTGGTGATGATGATGATGATGATGATGATGATGATGATGATGATGATGATATCTCTTAGAAAAGGAAGACAATTAATCTCCAATAGTAGCAAGGTTCCATTTGGAAACTAGAATGCAACTCCTCCTTCAACATTCTCATTTCATAGTAAGCATTAATAGTTGCTAATGCATATTAATGATTAAAGGAGCATTAATGAGACATTGATTTAATAAAAAAT
>NW_024846096.1:0-1029 GCF_019175285.1 Sceloporus undulatus
TTCTTTCCTCCTCCTAGGAATTGGGAAAGATAGATTTCTTCATAGTTCGCTCCGTTCTTTGTTCTTTGCTGTGAGTGTTGCCAATGATGCCACACAGCACCTCCTAAAGGTTTTGCTTTGCTCTCTGCACATGATCAGAGACTAGGAGCATGCTGCAAATATACCCAGTTTTGCTCTGCCTATGCTCAGAGAACTGAGTGATTTCTTCCACAAGGCGGTGGCGTATTTTTATGTGTGTCGTTTTGTTTTCATTTTGTTCTGCAACTCTGAGACTGAGTGAAATTCACACTCTCTCAGCCCAAATTTTTATTGTTTTGTTCTGTTTTTGCTGTTAGTCCCACACATTCCAATGCAACACCTTTCTTTTAGATTCCACATTTTTGACTATCAGAATTTTGGCCTTTGGATTGGTCTTTTAAGGCTGCTTCCCATACAATATTTTGATAACAGCAGGCCTAGTGGTCAAATCGCCTGGCTGTGTGACTTGTGTTTTCATTTTTTGAGTTATTTTCCAGTCACATTACTTCCCATAATGGTAATTGCTGTTGTTGTTTTTGCTTTTTATTTATGCCTTTTTTTCATTTTTGCCGGTCAGCAATCCCAATGGTTAGATTTTTGCCAAAGTTAAAATTGTTCCTCCTAGACTGCTCCAGTTTATTTTCATTTTTTTAGGAATGTTTCTAAAATACACCCATGGCTGGACTACTCTGTTAGAATGGTGCAAGTATACCCAGTCACTGGGATCCAGCAAAGGAATAATTTGGCTATTTTGGAGGTAGTTTTTGCTAAAAGTTGGACTAAATTTACACATTTTCACAGCAGCCTTGGTCAAGCCAGAAATTGACCACAACCAAACAATGCAGTGCCCTCAGTGCATTGCCTCACAAACCCCTTGGTTTCCTTTTATTAATGTTGTGTGTTACTATACTCTGCATGTGCATGTCAGTCCTATCCCTGGCCTCACTGAACTTCTCTGCCACTACTTTAAATGTTGACCTCTCCCACATTCTTCACCTATCGGATTGGCTC
>NW_024846097.1:0-1029 GCF_019175285.1 Sceloporus undulatus
ATTTATTTATAGCCCGCCCAATCACAAGGAATCCAGGCGGGTTACAACAGTAAAAATAAAGATAATAAAATAAAATACAATAAATAAATAAAATACAATAAAATTAAAGAGAGTGAAGTGAGTACATTCACAGTTAGGCCTGATGGAAGTTGGGCCTCTCTTTTTCACTCCCTCCCAGGTCTGATGATGATGTCATGGAGGGAGGGCTCTTCTTCTTGAGGCAAGGATTTTATTTTAATTAATTTTAATTTAATTCTTCTCATTACATTTAAGAGAAGAATTGGTGGACAGAGTGACATAAGTCACAGTAAATGGGGAGTGGAACAAGGTAGGGAAGGCCTGCCGGAAGAGATCCGTTTTAAGAGCCTTCTTAAAGGCTGTAAGAGTAGAAATGTCACGGATCTCCTTCGGCAGGTCATTCCGTAGCTTCGGAGCTGCGATGGAAAAGGCCCTCTGGGTGACTGAACTTAGCCTAGATTTTATTGGCTGAAGTAGATTCTTCCCCGAGGACCTTAGAGTGCGGGACGGACAGTATGGAAGTAGGCGATCTCTTAAGTATTCTGGACCCAAGCCATGTAGGGCTTTGAAGGTAATCACCAACACCTTGTACCTTGCCCGGAAACTAATTGGCAGCCAGTGAAGGGATTTCAAAACCGGTGTTATGTGATCGGTACGACGAGTACCTGTAATTAACCTGGCTGCCATATTTTGTACAAGTTGAAGTTTCTGAACTTGGGGCAAGGGTAGCCTCATGTACAGCGCATTACAGAAGTCCAATCGAGAGGTGACCAGCGCATGTACAACTGTTTCAAGGTCTCCCTGCTCCAGGAATGGGCGCAGCTGGCGTATCAGCCGAAGCTGATAACAAGTGCTCCTGACTGTCGCATCTACCTGAGCTGTCAGGTGAAGCGACGAGTCAAGGAGCACCCCTAAGCTGCGGACAGAGTCTTTCAGGGGAAGTGTGACCCCATCCAGAACTGGCTGACATAATTCCATACCTGGGCTTGGGTTTCCTATAACAAGTACCTC
>NW_024846098.1:0-1029 GCF_019175285.1 Sceloporus undulatus
GGAAGGTTTTAAGCCTCTTTTTAAATGTTTCCAGGCGGGTGATAAGACGGAGCTCGTCGGGAAGACTGTTCCAGATTTGTGGGGCTGCTACTGAGAAGGCCATCTGGGAAGTAATACCATATTTAGAAGGTGGAATTTCCAGCAAGTTCTTCCCGTTTGTTCTGAGTGTGCGGGGCGGATTATATGGGGAGATGAGGTCCCTCAAGTAACTCGGGCCCAAGCAATGAAGGGCTTTATAGGTAATAACCAACACCTTGTATTGTGCTCAGAAGCAAATGGGCAGCCAGTGCAGATCTTTCAGAATAGGTGTTATATGGTCAAACCTGGACACACCGGTGACCAATCTGGCTGCCATATTTTGTACTAACTGAAGCTTCCGGGCTTGGTACAAGGGTTGCCCCATGTAGAGCGCATTACAAAAATCCAAGCAAGAGGTTACCAGAGCATGTACCACTGTTTCAAGGTCCCTTTGGCCCAGGTAGGGTTGCAGTTGGTGTATCAACCTAAGTTGATAGCAAGCCCTTCTGACCATCGCATCTACTTGATATGTCTATTGCAGGCAGGAACAAGTCCAGAAGTACAGTGGATCCTCGGTATATGCGGGTGATCCGTTCTGGACCCCCCTGCGTATACCAAAATCTGCGTATGCTCAAAGTACTATTCTGTCCAATGGTGGCGCGTGTGCATGTGCGCCACCATTGGACAGAAAAGTCCCCTTCCTCTTTCCCCCTCCTTCCTAACTTCCCTCCCTCCCTCCCTCCCTCCTACCTAAAACTAACCTACCTTCCCTCCCTCCCTCCCTCCTTACCTGGGTCACCGCGCCGCCGCCGTGTCTTCGCTGCTGCCGCCGCCACTGCTGTAAGTCGCCCAGATGCAGCTTGGAGGTCTCCGCCACCGCAAAATGGCTGGCTGCTGCTCCTGGAGGCCAAGGGGCCTCCAAGCTGCAGCCGGCTCTTTAAGAGAGGCGGCGACCAGGGAGGACGAGGCCAGGCCCCGTTCTCCCTGGTCACCGCCGCTGAGGAAGAGCCG
>NW_024846099.1:0-1029 GCF_019175285.1 Sceloporus undulatus
GTGGTCCTTTCGCTTTCAGGGCAACCGAGGGGGGGGGGAATAGGCACCCAATGGGAGCGGAGGAAGGTCCAGGTAAAGCGAAGGAGGCCACTCCCCTTCAGGAACGGGAAGCCAATGGGAAAATCACATTAGTCCCCATAGACTTCGGGTTTTTTTCCATAAAGAACATTCCTAATACAACGCTGCCCTCTTGTGGATACTCAGGGCACTGCAGCCTCCTTGGGCTTCTCACCAACTTCTATTCTGGACCGCCATCTGGTGGCCACTCTTGGCAATTCACTAATAGCAATTAACCAAATTAAATGGTATATAAAACAAAAACATGAAACAAGCTAGACAAGGTAACTGTTACGTGGATTTGTTATTTGTTGATAGGACGAACCAAAAGGGTACTCAACGATGACTCCTTTTCACCCTGGAGAGAAGTGACCAGTGGGGTGTCCAGTGGGGCTCTGTTCAGGGCCCAGTGCTATTCAACATCTTTATCAATTATTTGGATGACAGAATTGGGGGCATACTTATCAAATTTGCAGATGACACCAAATTAGGAGAAATAGTTAATACTCCAGAGGACAGGATCAAAATTCAAAAGGACCTGAATAAACTAGGAAGCTGGTCCAAAGCTAACAAAATGAAATTCAACACGGAGAAATGTAAGTTACTGCATTAAGGGTTGAAAAATAAAATGCACAGATATAGGATAGGGAACACCTGGATGAATGAAACTATGTGTGAAAGTGATCTAAGAATCAAGTAGACACAAGTTGAACATGGGCTAACAGTGTGATTTGGCAGCTAAAAAGGCCAATGCGATTTAAGGCTGCATCAATAATAAATAATAAATAATAAAATCTTTATTTATATCTCGCCCTTCCAAGAGATCAGGGCGGCTTACAATAATGCAACGAGTGCAAACAATTACAAAGTTAAAACACATACACAGCAATAAACAACAATCTAAAAACAACAGCAATAAAAGCCCCTTAGCCCAACCTCATGGCCACGGAAGAGGAGGGAGGCCCACAGGAT
>NW_024846100.1:0-1029 GCF_019175285.1 Sceloporus undulatus
AGTTCCTGCATGGCAGAATGGGGTTGGACTGGGTGGCCCTTGGGGTCTCTTCCAATTCTACGATTCTGAGATTAAGCATAATTCCCAGTGCAGGAATGCCACTGAATTTGGGCACTCGGTCTCTTATAGGTTGGCCATCACAGCTCTATGGTATCCTGGCATCAGGAGTTTGCCGCGGCACCAGAGCTCTGCTGGGAACTAGAATTCCCAGATGCCCAGGATTTCCAGAATTCATAGCTTTGCTCCGGTGCTGGATTATTTCCGCAGCGCATTTGCTGTGCCAGCCTTGGACCTAGGAGGCTTTAAAGGTTATAACCAGCGCTTGGAATTGGGCAACAGCGGCCAGTGGAGCAACTGCTGGGAGTAGCAGTCTCCGCTGAAGAGCGCCGCATTGGCTAAAAGGAGGGACCGGACTTCATTTCCCGTCGCCCCCTGCGCGGAGGGCCTTCACGTATAGTATTTTGTGGGGTTTTGGAGCTATATGTGGAGCTAATAATAATATACACATTTGTTGTTGTTGTTATTATTATTATTATTATTATTATTATTATTATTATTATTATTATTACTGTATATACTCGACTATAAGTCGACCTCATATATAAGTCAAGGGCAGGTTTGGGGTCCAAAATGATGGATTTTGATATGATCCATGGATAAGTTGAGGGTAAGACTTAGACACATGTAATGGCGGATGTAAAGGATGAAGTAAAGGAAAACAATGCCAAAGGAATTACAAAATTCCAGCAGATATAACTATTTGTGCACAAACTAAAGGCACAAATATCCCAGAAAAATTGTGTAATTACTGTATGTGTAAGGATTTCACACAACGTCACGCAAAACCCAGCATTAAAGTGGTCACCAAGAAGCATCAACATGCACCTTTTTACTTTCAGGATTTCAGCGCCAATGCATTTCCAATGCCGCTTTATTTGCGCAGTTATGTGTGGTCATCTTTTGCGCAATTGCAGGCCATTTCCGCTTCATTTGCGGGATGCTTTAAATGCGCTTTAATCTCTTAATGCC
>NW_024846101.1:0-1029 GCF_019175285.1 Sceloporus undulatus
TCTCACACATGATGCCACTTTCTGACAAGTAAAACTAATGCTTGCTTGAAACAAGGTTTGCCCCTTTCTGCATTGTCTGGCCAGAGAATGGAGGAACAAGATCTCTTACTGGCAGCTGAAAGGAGAGCCATGGATGCATGAACACATCGTTCTATCTTCCCTGCTTTGAGGCTTCAGCGAAAGAGAGAAGGAGGAAAAAGGAAAAAGAAATGGTATTTAGGTGCCTCAAAAATGACTCTTATAAACAAATACACGCACACACATGTACATATACACACACTCATATATAAACACAAATATATACATATATATATATATACACACACACACACACACACACACATATATAAACACACAGGCACATACACCATTCATTTAATGGTGAGATGGCTTCCACGTAAACAGGAAGCAACGTATGATGTGCCGACATATGGACAGGGTGGACTGTATATACACACACACACATACACACACACACACACATATATGTATATACACACACACACACACACACACACACACACATCGATCTGGCTTTGCTTCGCGAACGAAGATTCAGGATGGACTCATGATCCCACGCTTTGTACAAGTGTGTTGATGACTAAAAAGGCCAATCTGGGACAAACAGGTCCGGTTGCAGAAAGCACAGCAGAAAGTCTCCTTGGGTGATGTTTCCGGGTTGCAGTTCTTTCTGCGTTTTCATTTCTCTTCGAGACTCATTCGGGGTGAGCTTTCGAAAAAGGCTGCAGCATCATGGATAGTGCATCTCCATGCCTCCAGATGCAAGGCCAGGGCAGACCATTGTTGGTGATCAATTTGGCTGAGCCTGAGATGTTGTTTCAGGGAGTCCTTGTATCTCTTCTTTGGGGCACCCCTCTTACGCTCTTGACCCATGGCGAGTTCGCCATAGAATATTATCTTTGGGAGGCGATGGTCCTTCATCCTAGAAACATGTCCTGCCCAACGCAGCTGCGTCCTCAAGAGCATGGCCTCAATGTTAGTGATCCCTGCTTGCTCAAGGACAGCAAC
>NW_024846102.1:0-1029 GCF_019175285.1 Sceloporus undulatus
TGCTGTGCTGTGAGTCAACAAGGCCCAACTCCAGCATTAAAGAAGAAAAAGACAGCCCAGCCATGTCTGACCGAAGGGGCTGAAGGGCCAGAGAGCCCAGGTGTGGCTGGAGGAGGGAGATCCCTCTGTCCTGGACCAGATGCGCTACACTTCAATCTCCAACCCTGGGAAGGCATCTGTGCAGTGAGATAGACATCCCAAAAGGAATTGACGCGGTGGAGGAGGGAATATTCCCTGTCCTTAACCAAAAGGCGCCACACCGCAGTCACCATCCCCAGAAGGGGTTTGGGCGGTGAGATGGACAACCAGAGAGGCCTTGGCATGGCCAGAGGAGAGAACCACCTGTCCTTGGCCAGATTGCGCCCACTGCAGACATCAAACCTGGGAAGAGGTTTGGGCAGTGAGAGAGAAAAAAAAAAGGACTTCAAGAGGTGAGTGATGATCCTACTTCTAATCCTAGGTTTGTGGGTTAAGATTTACTCCAAAAGTTTGTTTCTGGCTTACATTGCCAGTTTTCAAAGAGATTTCAGTTATCTCATAAATATGACTGGAGAGTTTGTCTCTGGCTTGCATTGCCAGTTTAAAACAGACCTCACCACAAAAATACAAATGGAGAGTTTGTCTCTGGCTTGCATTGCCAGTTTAAAAGAGACCTCAGTTGCACAGAAGTGCAAATGGAGAGTTTCCCTCCAAAACCAACTGCCTCTTCCTCCTCCTCCTCTCCTCCCTCCATGATCCACTTGGACTGAAGGGATCAGAGAGGGTTAACAAAAGGATTTGCCAGGTACATCATCCCCTAGTTGGGTTTCTCCAATCACTATCCTCAAGTACCTATATTTTCTGGAGTGAGATGGGCTTTTCCAACTGACTCACTGTGATGATCTCCGGTGCTCCTTTGGGAGATTTTAAAAGTCTTCTCAGTTTCCTTATTAATAGATTTTCAGGCAGGAAGGAAGGAGACAGACCAGAATAACTCATATTACCAAGAATGAAACAAACAAACATACAAACAAACAACAACAAAAATAA
>NW_024846103.1:0-1029 GCF_019175285.1 Sceloporus undulatus
AAGAGTCCAGTGTGTTGAAATAGCAAAGAAATTTATTGAAACACATTGTCAGAAATTCGGTGTTTAAACCAGAACTGCCCTCCCCGAGCCAAATAATATATTGAAACTCCAACACCTAAAAATCCATCTACTACTAAACCTAGCCCCCACCTACAATTCCCACCATCTATCCCCCACTATTAACTAGCCCCACTTTGGACCTTAACACACTGGGGTTTTAGAGCTCAGAACTAGGGTGAATTTGAATTGAGTGATGTGCATTCACCTCATTACATTCATGTATCTTCACACCTGGTTGCTTTCAATGGGGCCCCTTTCCATGGTGGTTCCGCAGAGCTTCCAAACTGAATCCAGGTGGCTCCTCATTTTGGTGAGTTCACTAAGTAAGTGGATTCATGGGATTCACATTGATGAACTCACTGCGGATTGGTCTGGTGTGGAATTCCAATCTGCTTGTGCTCCTGAACATCATTGCAAGACCCCCGGGTTGCAAATCTCCCATGATGCCCTGCTGCATTTGCCTTATTTGCTTCCGGTGGCCCTTTCCGCCTTCAGGGCTGGGAGCGATCATCGCTCCATTGGAGCTCTCTCTCTGCTTCCCTCTCTGTCCCCACTGCAACTTCTCCAAAGGGGTCTGGCCAGCCAACGCTCCCTCCCTCTCTCCCTCCCCCTCTCTCTCTCACACACACACACATTTCAGCTACATATATCTACATCTATCCTCTTGTCAATCTCCTCATCTATTTCATACACACACACACACATATATATATACATAAACATCAGTCAGGGGATGATGGGATAGGTCGCTGGGGCCAGGATTGGGAGGCAGAGGCAGTCAGGGGATGATGGGATAGGTCGCTGGGGCCAGGATCGAGAGGCGGAGGCAATCGGGGATGATGGGATAAGTCACTGGGTCCAGGATCAGGAGGCAGAGGCAGTCAGGGGATGATGGGATAGGTCTCTAGATACAGGATCGGGAGGCAGAGGCAGTCAGGGGGTGATGGGATAGATCTCTGGGGCCAGGAT
>NW_024846104.1:0-1029 GCF_019175285.1 Sceloporus undulatus
AACCTATTATCATCTATGGTGGGTGTGTGATAGGGCTAGGATATTTTGGAAACAAATCCAGAGTGAAATTATTAAATATGTTTGAACAAGAAGATGAATTGAAGCATGGTAAAATGGTCTTTTATATGCGAACAGCAGCTAGATTAGTATATGCGAAATACTGGAAGGTTGACAAAGTAATAGATATGAACGAATGGTTTGTAAAGCTGTATGAGATGATGGAAGCAGATTTACTCTCTGCTAAGCTTAAAGGCAAAAATAAGCCTAAATGGAGGAAGAGTTGGTCAAAGGTATTTCTGTACATGGAAAGAAGATGGGGGAAAGTAGCAAATCTTGTGACAAATGGAGATGAAATTATATGATGTATTATAGCTTAGAATTTGTAAAAGAAGTGTAATTAACGGTAACATTCAAAGAGAGTTTACAGATTCTAAAAGGATGTATAAGGAAATTAGATGTATAAGTAACAAGGAAGACCATCAGACATAATGGAGGGAGATTCCCTCAATTTTGTAATCATATTAAATATTACTATATCTAGACTATAAATATACTGGCAATTGCGTTTTATTTTAGTATGTATAGATATACGCTGAGTTAGTATGTAATGGAGTTATTAAAACTCAATACTAAAAGGTAGACGTGTGAGGTAAGGGAATAATAATATTGCTTTTAATTTCAGGGTCACAAAAGAAGACTACGGGAATAGAACTATTGGAAACCTTTAGGGGTTGGGGGAAAAGGAAGTAGGATATGTAAGCTTATAAAGAGGGAAAGCTTAAATGATATGTAAATAGAGGAGATTTGGGAAAGATAAAAGGGGTCAAAAGGATTATTTTAATGTTGCATTAGTAATAATAAAATACTTTAAGGCTGAGGAGATGATGCTTCCCAGGTAGGTGAACTGCTGGATAGACTTAAGCACAGATTTGCCTACAGTGATGTGGGGATGGTAGTGTTCTTCTTGAGGTGCAGACTGATAGAGAAGGCCTGTTACAGACTGCCAAAATAAAGCTGCTTCGGGTCTCT
>NW_024846105.1:0-1029 GCF_019175285.1 Sceloporus undulatus
CGGTTTTTGGCTGCACCCGTGCCATGACCGGGCAGGTGCAGCCAAAACTGGGAAAAACCCGGTTGCAACCGGGTTATGGCAACCCTACCTGTGTATAACAAAATCCATGGATGCTCACGTCCCATTAAACATAATGACACAGCAAAATGGTGTCCCTTATTAAAAAATGGAAAATCAAGGTTTGATATTTGAAATTTATACTTTTTGGAACATTTTCAAACCGTGCTTGAATCCGTGTATAAAAAATCCGTGTATAAGAAGGGCCGACTGTACTAAATGTCAGAGTCTGGAAGAGACAAGGGAAAATTTATCAAGTCCAACAAGGTTTTGTTTCTTTTCCTTGCAGTCTCCTTTCCACATGAGGAACAAAGGGGCAATCTGGATCTGCAGCTATGCTGCAGAATTAATGCAAAATGACATTGCTTTAACTGCCATGGCTCAATGCTATAGGAATCTGGGATTGTAGTTTTGTGAAATATTTAGCCTTCTCAGTCAGAATGCCCTGGTGCAACAACAAATTATAAAACCCAGGATTCCATAGAATGAAGCCATGACAGTTAAAGCGGTGCCAAACTACATTAATTCTGCAGCTGTTAATTCTGAAAGGCAAAAGATATGGGTTTCTGTTCAAAATAATTTGTTTTGGGTGCTTTGGCCCTTGTTTGAATAGTCCAGATGCCACCACTGGCCTGATCCACTGGAGAGAATTAGACATTGTCAGTTTTTACTATTTATTACTATTATGATTTGTTTTGTTATTTTTTGTTATTGTTATTTGCTATGTATTCTGGGGATTGTGTTTTGTGGGTTTTTCGGGCTATGTGGCCATGTTCTAGAAGAGTTTCTTCCTGACGTTTTGCCAGCATCTGTGACTGGCATCTTCAGAGAATGCTTGGCTGGAAAAAGTTGGGTGTATATATACTGTGTGAGCCTGGGAATGCAGGAGTGATTTGCATGTGTCTTGTTCTGTGCTGATGGCAGGCCTCAAGCTGGGAGGCTAATGCAAACAAGGATTAATGTCTGCTAATT
>NW_024846106.1:0-1029 GCF_019175285.1 Sceloporus undulatus
CAACAGACGGGCTCTTTGCACTGGCCTGGGCTCAAACTAGGGGTGTGTGGGGGCTGAGCGTTTATACGCTCAGCAACCCTACTGTGCACCCCAGGCACCATCTTGGTGTGCCCCCGCACAGATGGGGTAGACCACGATGACAAACAGTGCCACGCCGTGTGGACGTCGTCATGGCCAGTGGCGCCCCGTGCATGGCCTAAAAAGAATCTGCCAGGAGCGTGTTCTTTTTAGGCCTGCCAGAGTCCACAGCATTTAGTTGCTGTGGCCTTCAACCGGGGCAGAAAGGGGTGGTGTCTCACCACCCCTTTCAACACATCTGTCCAGCCCCTTACATTGCATTCAGACTGCAAAAATAATCGAGTTCGATACCACTTTTAACTGCCATGACTGAATGCTATGGAATCTTGGAATTTGTAGTTTATTGTGGCACTAAAGCTCTCAGACAGAGAAGACTAAATGTCTCACAATACTACAGTTTCCATTAATCCATAGCATTGAGCCATGACAGTTAAAGTGGTGTCATACTGGATTATTTCTGCAGTCTGGATGTAGCCTTCATTACCCTTGGCACAGCACTCGACGGCTTTCTGCACTGCTCTTTGCATGGTACTCGATGTGAGTGTAGATGTGGTACAACACCAACAAACACTGTGATTCTTTATAGGGAACTCAGAAAACCCAACTTATGTTGGTGTCAGTCTATTTTTGGGTGAAACTTCCAGAGCAGCTAGGCAGAACTGTTGGATTTAATTAGCAATAATGTGATTTTAGATGTCAGCAGTTCTGCTATCGTTAAACTAAGTGCACACTCTATCAGTGTCTTCTTGATCATTATAAATGGGCCACTCATCCTTTTTAAAAAGCATGTATGATCTTCCTCTTAATTTTTAAATAGTGAGGGATAGGTGGCTGCTGAGGAAGTTTGGGATGACGTTTTCTGTAATAGACAAGCCTGTCAAGCTTCTCAACTTAGTGTCTTTCGCCACTGAAATGATGGTCTCTCCTAATGCAGAATGGCAATTGCATGGG
>NW_024846107.1:0-560 GCF_019175285.1 Sceloporus undulatus
TATGGGGAAAAGGAAGAACAAATCCTGGAATAAATTAGTGGATTTAAAGTGGGAAAGAAAGGTAAATATCTAGGAATACATTTAACAAATAAAAACTCATATCCATTTCACAATAACTATGAGACACATGGAAGGAAATCAGAAAAGACCTAGAAAAATGGGGGAAATTACACTTGTAGCTATTAGGAACAATATCACTGATCCAAATGAGTTTCCTTCCTGAAATACTGTTTCTTTTTCAATCGATACCCATCATCCAGAATGAAAAACCATTGAATCTATGGCAAAAGGAAATCTGAACATTTATTTGGAATTAAAAAAAGAGCCAGGATAACAACAAAAATACTTTGTGATGACAAAAGTAGAGGAGGGCTGGGTTTACCAAACTTAAAACTTTATTATGTTGCTTGTTGTTTAGTTTGGATTAGAGAATGGGTTTTGTTAGAGAATGAACAGTTGTTATGTCTGGAGTGTGAACATTTAAGATTTGGGTGGCATGGATACCTAATTTAAGGTAAAGAGAAAGTTCATAAAGAAAGCTCAAATCATTTCGTAAGAAA
>NW_024846107.1:660-1029 GCF_019175285.1 Sceloporus undulatus
TATGGGGAAAAGGAAGAACAAATCCTGGAATAAATTAGTGGATTTAAAGTGGGAAAGAAAGGTAAATATCTAGGAATACATTTAACAAATAAAAACTCATATCCATTTCACAATAACTATGAGACACATGGAAGGAAATCAGAAAAGACCTAGAAAAATGGGGGAAATTACACTTGTAGCTATTAGGAACAATATCACTGATCCAAATGAGTTTCCTTCCTGAAATACTGTTTCTTTTTCAATCGATACCCATCATCCAGAATGAAAAACCATTGAATCTATGGCAAAAGGAAATCTGAACATTTATTTGGAATTAAAAAAAGAGCCAGGATAACAACAAAAATACTTTGTGATGACAAAAGTAGAGGA
>NW_024846108.1:0-1029 GCF_019175285.1 Sceloporus undulatus
AAGCTACTTTGAATTCCAGACTGGGATAAAAATGGATATAGTGTAAATAGATGTGATGATAGTTTATGGAGAAAAGGAGTACAACATTTCTAGAAAACTTTGGCACAGTTCTTGAATGTATACCACAGTGTTGTGTTTTAAGATGTTAACTAGAAACCCCAAGTATATATCAGTACACAGTGTCAGTTCAAAATCTAAGGTTTGTGGAAGTAAACTGCATACAATTAACACAAAACTTTAGCATAGGTTTTCGGAGGATTCCAGATTTCATGGTTCATAATTAACAGAGCAGTAGAAGCTGTTGAGTTACAGGAGAGCAACAGTCAGAATTTCAGACATTTGGACTTATAAACAGCCTCTATTTCCAAAGAGTTAACTACTCTGCTATTTCTTTGTACATCTTATTTTAGTAAATACAGCAAAACATTATACTACTAAAAATACTAATAATAGTCACAATCCTGAGATTCTAGCAAATGCGAGAGATCTACTTGCACAATTAAAATTTCTTGTGCCTGCAGTTTGGTTCAGTCATATGAAGTAATAAACCAGCAGAAACTGCTTTTAATTAAAAAGCAATTTGTTTGGTTGATGCAAGCAAGCTCGATTTGAATCTATGGCCAGAAAATCCCATTAAGTAAGACTTGAGAAAATTATGCACATGTTGGGACTTGGGTTTTTAGCCTATAATAAGAAAATGAACCAATCAAACCTTGCAACATCCTATAAATATCTGAATTCAAATAAAACAGTGGATGATGCAGCACAACATTGATTGAATAAGCCCAGTTAGAGAATAAACTGAAACTCTTCTGTATAGCGAGAAGATAGTTTTGGAAGTTCATTACTCATTAATTAATTATTATTAAATTACTCAGATGCCAAAAGAAGTCCTCTGTGCTTGTGTCAATTGTAGATTCAGTAAGTTTAGACTCTGAATCTAATATAATATTTTAATATAGGATTATTACTAATTTTCACTATCATCATCATCATCATCATCAGTCATCATCATCATGCTTTCCTGCC
>NW_024846109.1:0-1029 GCF_019175285.1 Sceloporus undulatus
GCAGGAGGGACTGAGGGACCCTGGAGCCCCAGCCACACGGACACTGGCCAAAGGAGCACATTCCCAGAGCCTAAGACCCATGAAATGGCAACACTATGCAGGGCAGGACCCTCCTCTTTCTGGCCAAGTGGATGCTGGAAGATCCAGTCCAGGAAACAATGTAAATCCCATTGGCAAGAGAAAACGCTACTACTGCCTTTCAGAACCAGTTTGCCCCAAATCCTTTATGAGGCCAGAAACCCCTTTGTTAGGAAGCAAACCCCGAATATCTCAGGAAGGCCCTCTATCTCCCAAGGCTTCCTCCCTCCAGGACCCCCTTCCACTCTTCCCTCAGTCTCTGTTTCTCCTCTGAAGGCCTCAAATGTCAACTGCCAAGTGCTCAGGCAGAGGCGGCCATTTTGTGTTCTGTGAGCCATTTTGTTTTCCGGTGGCCATTTTGTGTTCCAGTGGCCATTTTGTGTTCCGGTGGCCATTTTGTGTTCCGGTGGCCATTTTGTGTTCCAGTGGCCATTTTGTGTTCCGGTGGCCATTTTGTGTGCTGTTTGTGAGTGTGGAGAATGTTCCAGAACCTTCTCTGAAGCTTCAGTTGAACAGAGGTACACTGTTGCCAATTTTGTGACTTTCACACGGAAACTGGGCTTTGTGAGTGCTTTCCATGTGATTTCCGTGTCTGGCTCTATTCCGTGGAGATTCAGGGACTTTTGCACATGTCAGCTCCAGCCCTGAAAAAAAAAAACCAACCCAATTTCCGGGACAAACCCCCGAAATTGGCACCAGCGGCCCTGACTCTGAGAGCGAGGCTACAGAGTAACCAGTCCTGTTGGGAGTCACACTAAGAGTTTTCAGGCAATCAGAGAGAGGAGAGTGGTCGTCCGCGCCCCCTCCCGCCCTCAGGAAAAGCTCAGCCAGGGCAGACGTGCGGGAGACAAGGCTCTTATATACACACACACACACACACACACACATATATATATATATATATACACAACACACACACATATATACACATACATGTCACAACAAACTACA
>NW_024846110.1:0-1029 GCF_019175285.1 Sceloporus undulatus
GATGGTGGTATGCAAGTAAGCAAGAATGAAGAACTCACAAATATGGTTAAGTGGGATGACTGGGGGAAAAGCAGGATGAGCTGGTGGTGTCGCTGAGAGACCAAAGACAAATAAGAGAAGAGTGAGTGTGGCCAAGGAATTAATCTATTGGGTGTTGAGAGCCTTACAAAAGCTATGGGATGATCTGGGGTAGAGTGTTTTTCGACACACAATATTTGGGGGGGGGGGCTAGATTAACACAAAAGGGTGTGTGGGTGGTAGGGCAACGATTCTTCCCTGAAAAGGTTTTGTTGTGGCATCCTTTCCTTCTCATTGCCATTGAGTTGAATCCAACTTGGCAGCAGTTAACTTTTACATTGCCAATACCAGGTTCTGTAGGCTATACAGTAGCAAAACCACCTCCGAAAATTCCTTGGTTAAGAAAACCCTTTGAAATGCATTGGGTCACAATACACTGACATACAACTTGAAGGCACATACACACACAATTAACTACGTTGGGGGTTTGGAACGGAGGATGATGAGACTAACCTGTACCAGCTGCAAAATGGTTTCATTGTTAACTGACATCAAGTTGACTTCAATATATGGTGACGCTATCAATGAGAGACCCCCCAGTCAACATATCATTAACAGTCCTCCCCAGGTCTTGCAGAGTCAAGGCCATGGCTTCCTTGACTGAGTTTATCCATCTTGAATATCCTCCTGTGATATGGAATGGATCAAATGCATAACATCTACTGTTTCCAAATGGCACATTTTCTATGGTCAAATTCATTTTGTTCAATTTTAAAAGACACTGTGAATAAATCCTTCAACTACCAAATTTCTCAATTCAGCTTCCTCTCTCCCCCTCAGAAAATTAAACTTTTTAAGCACATGGAATAGCTGTGGAATTTTTCCTGGTGTAGCTGACGCATCCTAAACCATAGCTTCTTTTGCTATTGTGGCACACATTACTCTAGCCATCTCTTTATCTGTGATCAGTCTCTCTTCATGTAGCAACACTATAAAGTTACAGAATCATAG
>NW_024846111.1:0-1029 GCF_019175285.1 Sceloporus undulatus
CGGCGGCGGGGAGGGGGAGAAAGGGGCCGCTTGGCCCCTTTCTCCCTTGCTTCGCTGGGCGCAGCTGTCTGAAGGCTGCGCCCAGCGAAGCAAAGCAGCGCCGCGGACCAGGAAGGAGCTCCGAAACGGAGCTCCTTCCTGATCCGCGGAAAGGGCGCCCTAGGCGCCCTGCCGCGGATTGAGGACGTCACGTCCGCGCCACCCCGTCTAGAGGTGGCGCGGCCGTGACGTCCTCACGGCGGTGGCCATATGGAAGGGCCGCCGCCGTTTAGTGCGTGCTTGTCACACACTAAAACGCCGGTCTGTAACCGGCCATAGTCACAAAAGATTATCATGACATCAACCCTGAAAGGAGTGGTTTTGAGACAAAGGGAGAATAGTGACAGTAAACCAGATGGAGAAATGCCTCCAGCTTTTCAGTCTAGCTTCAAGGCAGGTTTGGGGATGCAGATGGGTTATGTTACCTTCATTCATTCATTATTATTATTAACCTTTATTTATAAAGCGCTGTAAATTTACACAGCGCTGTACATAAATTTTTTTAGTCAGACGGTTCCCTGCCCTCAGGCTTACAATCTAAAAGACACGACACAAAAGGAGAAGGGAGTGGTGGTGGGGAACAGGATCAGGTCCAGCAGATCATCTCCACCTCCGAGGCCTGGACCAAGGCAGATGGACTGGAGGAAGGGCTTGGCTTCTTGATGGATGGTTAAAAGGAGGCTTCCTGGGTCAGAGAGGGGCTCACCTCTGGGAATGCTTCTCTAAACAATATAGTCTTTAATTCAGTTTTGAAACTGGGTAGAGAAGTGATGAGGTGTGCATGTGGGGAAAGAAGGTTCCAGGAGTAAGGGGCAGCAAGTGAGAAGGGACGAATTCGGGAGGGGGCAGTGGTAGTCCTACAATGTGACAGGAGACCTTGACTACAAGAGTGGAGGGTACGAGTAGGAATGTAAGGAGAAAGAAGGTCAGATAAGTAAGGAGGGGCCAACCCATGGAGGGCTTTGAAAGTCAGTAACAAAAGCTTGTACC
>NW_024846112.1:0-1028 GCF_019175285.1 Sceloporus undulatus
GTGCTATTTGTCTGCCATTTGTGCCAAGTACCAGTTCGGGGGGAGGGCTTCCTTTTTCAAGGACCCCTTGGTGAAGGGGTTCCTTAAGGGATGTGCCAATTTGCATCCTCCTGTGTCAGTACCAGCACCGGCTTGGAGCCTGGAGGCAGTACTGTCTGCCCTCCAATCCAAGCCCTTTGAACCAATGGCCACAGCGGACTTGAGACTATTGACTTGGAAAACCGCTTTTCTGGTGGCCATCACCTCTGCCCGCCGTGCGGGCGAACTTTGCGCCTTGCGAAGGGACCAGCCCTTCCTGAGGTTCCATAAGGACAAAGTGGTTCTCAGGACAGACATTACTTTCTTGCCTAAGGTTGTGTCTGCTTTCCACATGTGCCAGGACATTGTGTTACCGACCCTCGCTTCCAACCCGACTTCGGAGGCGGAGCGGAGCCTGCACTCTCTTGATGTCAGAAGAGCACTGGCGTTTTACTTGGACAGAACTGCTGCCTCCAGTCGGTCCGAGAGACTTTTCCAATGCTACTCGGAACCGAAAAAGGGGTTGCCCGTGTCTGCGCAGAGGTTTTCCAAATGGGTGGCTGGTACCATCCACCTCTGCTATGAACTGCTGGGCAAACCTCTCCCTGGCAGGGTTTGGTCTCATTCTACAAGGGCAATGTCAGCATCCTCGGCATTCCTGTCGGGAATCCCCTTGGAGGATGTCTGCAAGGCTGCTGTCTGGTCCCAACCTCTGACTTTTATTAAACATTATAGGTTGGACACCAGGGCCATCCGAGACGCAGCTTTCGGGAGGGCTGTGTTGCTTTCAGGGTTGCATTGATTGCACTGCTGATGGTTTGTGTTTGGCACTTATGTACATATGCCACTGTTTACATTCTGTTGAATGTTGGTTTGCACATTTCCTGTGGGACTGGTCTTGCATGACCTCTGGTTCCCTTCTCAGGTTTAGCAATGTTGTTGCTATGTTTGGTTTGTGCAAAAACAAGAGACTGACTCCTTTTTGGTTCAAGGTGTTTATTATTGTAATA